>NC_079449.1:31776835-31829335 GCF_903798145.1 Danio aesculapii | reverse complement strand
ACGCCCCACCTGGAATTTCCCAAAAGGCATCTGAAGGACTCTCAGACCATAAGAAACAAAATTCTCTGGTCTTATGAAACTAAAAATGGAACTCTTTGAAGTAAATGGCAGGCGCTACGTTTGGAGAAATCCAGGCACCGCTCATCACCAGGCTAATACCATCCCTGCAGTGAAGCATAGTGGTGGCAGCATCATGCTGTGGGGATGTTTTTCAGCAGCAGGAACTGGAAGAATAGTCAGGATAGAGGGAAAGATGAATGCAGCAATGTACAGAGACATCCTGAAAGAAAACCTGCTTCAGAGTGCTCTTGAGCTCAGACCGGGGCGACAGTTCATCTTCCAGCAGGACAATGACCCAAAGCACACCACCAAAATATCAATGGAGTGGATTCACAACAACTCGGTGAATGTCCTTGAGTGGCCCAGCCAGAGCCCAGAACTGAGAGAGATCTGAAAATGGCTGTACACCGTCGCTTCCCATCCAACCTGATAGAGCTTGAGAGGTACTGCAAGAGGAATGGGCAAAAATTCCCAAAGACAGGCGTGCCAAGTTTGTGGCATCATATTCAAAAAGATTTGAGGCCTGGGGCATCGCTAGACCCAATTCACTGGGGCACGTGCCCCAGTAAAAATCTCCAGTGCCCCAGTAAATGCATTGAGATATGATTTACTTCATATGCAAGTGTATTTATTAAGAGTGGTAATTCCGAAATAAAGACATTATTCTCTATGTGCAACCGAACCAACGCTGGTGAAAGCAATGTGTTTAATCAAAAAGCAAACTGACGCATCTCCGTTATTTCAATATTTTTCTATCTTTTATTTTTTTATTTAAATATCCAAAATTAATTTACAAAGTAATTTATTGAAATAATATTTACAAGATGTATTCAACTGGGTGAGTGTCGTCAAAAGGCTCAGCTTTAACAAATAGCACAAAACAATTTCCGTATTGAATGAAATGACAAAACTAATTAGTGCACAAGAGTGGACAAAAGCATATAAAAAAGATGAAGATTAGCATTGATGTAATCAGAGAAGGAAAGAGGAAGTTATATTGATTAAAGGTTACTGTGGCACATACATTTCAAAATAAATATGCACAGACAAAACATTCCAAATAAATATTGCAATCTTTGAATACAAAAAAGGTCAGTTCTGATTTCATGGTGACTTTAAATCTTGGAGTCTGAAGGCGACTTTCTGAAATAGCCTAATATAGTCTGGCTACGCACTGCGAAAATGGGTCACAACACATCACCTGTGAATAATAAAAAGATTATAATACCCATGACGATCGCATTAAGATTTCAAAGCACACCATAATAGACTATTACCTTGAGTATTATGGCAAGAAAACAGAATTTGCTGGCAATTTAGGGTATAAACTCAACAAATACTTGAGGGAGATGCATGCTGGGCATACTAAATTAGATGCACAGATTTTGAAGCCGTTCCCGGACAGGTTCTGACAGCATATTATTGTACATATTTAGGCTGTAGTGACAGACAAGCTGGCACAGTTAGGCAGCCTGGGACAAACTCTACACTCTAACATTATAGCTTAGAATACAAGTGTGAATGTGAGGGTGTAAAGGAAATGCAGTGAAATGCTATATTTAGGTACTTATTTATAGTATTTAAATTAAGTAATTCATTAAAAAATTTGGTAAGACTTTAAGCTCACCGACAACTATAGTTGCCGAAGTTCATAGTTGGCATTTTCCTTTCATGTCTAATTTTCTACATGTTATTCGTGTTTAATTTCTCAATGACATGCAAGCAAACAACCAAATAAAAGATTTCAAGAAAGAAAAAAAAGGAATTTATTTATTTCCTGTAACATGATGTAACACGGGGAGTGACAGAGACAACTGAGGTTTGGATCCACATGCAGGTTTATTGGGTAGACAGGCAAGCAAAGGTCAACACAGGTGCAAACAGATGTATAAAGGCAAATCCAGAATCGTAGTCACTATAACAGGCGAGAGGTCGGAAGGCAGGTGGCAGACAGGGACAAAAAGGCAAAGGTCAAAAAACACGGAGAAACAAGAACAAGAAAACGCGTTGAAATGTCACTTTATAGAAAACAAGACTCAGCAAGGAAGTGAGTGTGTGTGCTGTTAAAGTAGTGTGTGGTAATCAGTCCGAAGCTGCATCAGCTGTGGGAGTCTAATCAGTGGAGACTTGGAGCAGGTGTGTGTGTGTGGCATGACTGAATATGTAGTCCATAAGTTGTAGTCCATGTGAATGCGTGTGAGATCCAGCGATCGCTGGTGATTGTGACACATGAGGCCTTCAACTTCCTACCTCTAATTTTAGGATGCAAAATGGAGGCAAACCCTCCCAAATAAAGGCAATTTTCATGATACTAAAAATTATTTTTTGTTCACAGATATATATCAACATAATCACGAAGGTCTCTAGATTCATCCAAAAAAAAAAAAAAAATTTCAAGAGATCTATAGTTTTTTGTATACTTTGTCAAATGTTCAAGCGCCAACTATAGTTACATAAAGTACATAAATCATGGGGAATAGTGAATAATGGGTTTATAAGTTAATAAATCAGGGTTATTGGTTTTGCTTAATGATTTTTTTGCTCTAATAATACTCCATCTAAACATAACTTAACCTAAAATTAACATCTCCCACTGGTCCCACTCCTACAAAGAGTTGAAATACACTGGAGCAGAGTTAAAATGCTGAGTGAACAGATAATAATGAACCCCTGCTGTTAAAAAGCAGAAATACTGATGAAAAACACAAAACTACAACCTAATTCAGTCACAACCTCAGGCCCTGCTGTCCACACAAACATGGGGATTGCCTAAATTGCTACTTTTTTTGTACACAAAAACACAGTATCAGGTCACTGAAACCCAAATTTTTGAAAACTCTTGTCAGGGTGAAGATTTTTAAAAGCACCAGGGTCTGTGTTTTTTAGAAAATTGAGAAAAAACGTTTTTGTTTATAAAAATACCTGTGTACGTGTAGACATGCCCTTGAAATCAATTGAAATCTCAACAAATCTCAGCTCATCAGGATCATTAAACAACTCCACAAAGAGAATCAGCAGCTACTTATTACTAAGCTGTCTGGCTATTTCTGTCAGATGTCTACAAAAGTCTAGTGAGATTTACTGAAAATATTTGTTTTGTTAGATGACACCATTGTGGTATGTATTTAATTTTGTGTATTTACACCAGTATTTACTTAACTTTTTTTCTTTGACTGCTGTAAATCTGTAGTGTGGAACCAAATACTCTCTACCCTTGGGATTTTGCTGTGTAGGGATGTAATGTGAAGTGAATACTGACAATAGGGAGTGAGGATCCAAACGCAGGGTTTATTATAGAGATTGTCAGGCAAGCAACGGTCAAGACAGGGGCAAATAGATGTAAACAGGTAATCTAGAGTGGGGTGAATGGTCAGTACAGGCAGGAAGCATGCAACATAAACAAACAAAACAAAGCGAGGGTCAAAAAAAAGGCAAGGCGAGGCAAGAAAAACATGTTGTAATGTTCACAGCCGTTTATATGTGTGGTGTAATCAGTCCTTGAGCAGCATCAGCTGTGGGAGTGTAATCAATGGAGACTTGGAGCAGGTGTGTGTGTGTGATGTATGACTGGATCTTATAGGCTGCGTCCGAAACCGCCTACTACTCAGTAGGTACTGCAGTTGAATTTAAACGTACTACTCGGTCGTCAGAAAAGTGAGTTCTATACAGTATGAATGAATGGTCACGTGACCTACCTGCGTCAGTTGTGTCGCTTTCCTCCCATTCATGAATTCTCTCACGGGGCATCATTTGATAGCGCAGCATGCATAGGATGCGCACTTCAGAATCTCGTCGGAAGTAGTAAGTCATCTGGGTACTTCTCGCATACTGATTTTCAAATTCTATGAATTCGGACACACTACTCGACTGGCATACTGATTTTAGCATACTGTATAGTATGGAAGTATGTGGTTTCGGACGCAGCAATTGTCCATATACCAGCAATTTGTACAGTAGTTCTCCAGCAATCTGCATGGGCTAGATCGCTGGTGACTGTGACAAGGGAATAAGACATTAAAAATTATTAATTTTTTTTTACATAGTAATATTTGTATTAATTAATAATTATAATTAATTATTGCAATATTTATTATATATATATATATATATATATATATATATATATATATATATATATATATATATATATATATATATATATATATATATAAACTTTCATTTATCTTTTAGACACACAGTAGTATAGACAAATGGATTAGTTCTTAATTAAATTATATGATAGATAATTTTCAGGGGTTCATATCAAATGGTTTTCTTAATTTAAACACAATAAATGCGTTTATAAATATTAATTGTTCTTTTGAAAGCAGTTAGAATGCCAAATGTTCTCCTCATATTCAAATATTACATTGAATGATACTTACAACATATTTGCCCATCGGCACTTATAGTTGGACACTATTAACAAGGCTACCTGCATGAAACCATTGTTAAAAATTTGGGCACGAATGGGTTTTCACTGTTGTGACACCTTTTTAATCGTGTCATAAATATGAAAGAGATTTTAAACATGCTTGTGTTGATAACTGTTATTAAGGGTCATTAGCTCAGTTGTGCCATTTTAAATGCAAAATTTGACATTATTTAGGATGTCTTTGTTAAGAAAACTTGACATAACCAAGACAACATAACTCGTCATAAATCTGTCATAAACATGACTGTCATTGAGCCATTATAATTGTATTATGAATATTTTTCTGATTACTTTTTTTCAGTGGATCAAAATGAATTTGTCATTGAAATATCTCACTAAAAGTGTTAATATGCTGTCAAATAATTTTATAACAATGTAATTATTGACATTTTACTGACACATTCAATTTGTAACACTGTAGTTAAGGTCAAGAAATAAACAAGGTCAAGAAGTTGCTGTTCATGACACAATTATAATGGCCCAGTGACAGTCATGTTTATGACAGATTTATGACACGTTATGTTGTCTTGATAATGCATAACAAAGACATCTCAAACAATGTCACCTTTGCATTTAAAATGACATAACTGAGTGAATGACACATAATGACAGTTATCATAAGTATCTATAAGATCCCCTTCATATTCATAACATGTTATGTCTGGATTATAATGGTTTCCTGTCTTATGAACAACACCTTCAAATAAAGTATTAATGGAATATAAATATATCTGAAATGTATGTAAATCTCATCCACTGATTAGCTGTTTTAACCTCTGTGACCTTCATTTTCTATTTTAAAAAGAAAGTAGTAACAATCAGCAGCTCATTCTCACAACCCATTGCCCAATTTTATCACCAGTTTGCAGCTGACCTCATTCGAGATGGTCCCAGATGAGGGAAAAACTCAGTATTTACAAATGAACACCTGCCCTCTCAGTCTCATCTTTTTCTATCTCCTTCAAGAGCTCTATTTTGATGAGCCATTTCATCATTCAGAACTGCGCAGCTGAGCGCATGACTGGTAAACTCCAGAAATAGTCCATCCAGTTCAACAGCAGTAGACAGACTCAGACACACGATCACATGTGCCTCAACTGTTCTAGTTTGTATTGACAGTCTTGCCTTTGTATTGTGTACAACTGAAAACTAATGTTAACGTTTGACAAAGAATGCATTGATGTTCTGCAGTTAGTTTTTTTAGTAATTAGTAGTGCTTCGATTACAGTACCAATATGGAAAGTGATTGAGGCCAAATGTGTTAAATCATAAGCAATTTGATAAAATCCCCATAAAAATTTCTTGCCTTAAAAGTAATGTCTATACTGAAAAAACACGTTTAAAACTACCACTTCAATGTGGTCAAATCGTGTTTTATTTAAATAGTTTTGGCCATGATCTCTTTCCATAATTCTCATTTAATTTTAAGCTTTTAAAATGAATCTGAAGACCTAAATACATTTTTATTCCTCAGCTGCAACTTCAACCCAGCCTCATTCTGAAAACGTTCTGCTATATACATTTCTGGAGAGCGGCAAATACGTCCCAGGAGCTAAATTTTTTTTTGCAGTTTTTGTGAATTCACCAGAGGCCACTGTGTATGCTTTTTCAGATCTCAAATTTCTCTCGGGGGTGCCATTCTCGCTTGCTGTTCTCGCGTAAATCCACCACAGGCCGATGTCGACAGACTGAATGACTGACTGACTGACTGACTGACTGACTGACCGATCGACTGATCCACCCTCTCCCTTCCCTAAACCCAACCAATAGTGTTTAAAAAAAAAGCACCGATTGAACCACCTACCCACTTCCCTAAACCAAACAACAGTTTTAAAAAGCTATACTGAAAAAATAAACCCTCGTCTGATTTTTACCAAGTTTTTCAGATTTTACCACATTCTTACTCTATTATTTTTCGCCAGACTTCAACCCTATCGCTGTGGTCAACTCCTCTCTGTGTCTCAAGTCCACCAACGTACATGGCGAGCTAACTGGACAAACTGGTAGCAGCCGGAAAGCTGTTCATACGGAGGTAAGCGGTCAGCTGGTGCGAAAAGGAACGGCGTCATACCACCCCGTAGTTGAAATAGATGAAATACAGTCATACATACTTCTTGCTACATAATTTGCTATCTCCAGAAATGTATATAGGGCTACGTTTTCAGAATGGGCCTATGTTGTGTAACTTAGCTTCTATGAGAAAAGAAAGTGTGTTAGCAGTGTTGTTTTCATGGTGGTGGTGCAGAAGCAGAAATGTAGCACTAATAGTCATCAGTTAAGACCATGTTTTAAAAGAGGTCACTAGGAAATGCAGCCAATTATCAGTCCAAATTGGGTAAAACGTGTGAATCATGCATGTAATTCAGTTAGAAAAACTAAATTCATATGATGTATCAAAAATTGATTGGATGGTTAAAGGCATGGTTAAAATAAAACTCACGAAAAAATTCATGTCCGCTAAAACTAAAAATTAGTTTAGGGTTGCAGAAACTAACCACATACTGGTGGAAGATACTATACAGATATGTACCCAGGATGTACCCAGGTCTATATTTCTGGCAACAGCGAAATATGTAACCAGAAGTACGTCTTCTTGCAGTTTATGTTTTTGCAAATCCGGCAGAGTTGATTATCTCAAATTTCTCTTCTGTAAATCCACCAGAGGGTGCAATATACACTTCAGCTGACCAGGCCAGCTTGCTGTCGACTGACTGACTGACCGACCCACCCACCCCCTTTCCTAAACCCAACCGATAGTGTTTTCAAAAAGCAATTTAGAAAATGAAAAGCCGTCGCGTTGCGAGCCTTTTGTTTATTTATTTTTTTGCTTTACCTTCTGGAACCATTCTTTGCTGGACTTGAACCTTGTCGTCGCAGTTAACTCCGCTCCCATCCCAAGTCCACCAACTTGTGCAGCAAGCCACTGGGCAAACTGCTAACAATAGAAAAGTCATCCACACGGAGGTAAGCGGTCAGCTGTTAAGAGAATCTGAAGCTGTCAATGGCATCATATTATACGATTTACATATGAAATAACCAGACATACCTCTGGCTACATCATTCGCGCTCTCCAGAAATGTAGACAGGGGTACGTATCCACAATGAGCATTTGTTGCAACAACAATAAAATGAGGAATCCCATAGGTAGAGATGGAAACTTAGTTAGTTACTTAGAAACTACTTAAAGTAGCTCTCAAAATACAATTTAATTAGACAATGTTTTGACCTACAAGGTCTTCATCAGGTCACACAAGCAATGCAAGAGAACCCTAGATATAGTCAAACTTAAGAAATCACACCAGCAAACAATGATAACCCTAATTGACCAATAAATAGGTAAATGACATAAGAAATGTACACGAAACAAACAAATTATACATAAACAAATACATTTAATCCATTCAGAATATTGTTACAAGTTTCTGAAAAATGCAAAAGTATGTTTTCAGGCTCCTGTAAATCCAAATTAGACCAAGTTATAATAATACAAATTCATCACCCTCTAAGTACATATATTTTTGTACACTTTAATGGATATTAGAAAACAGTTGTACTTCCTGAACATTATACCCTCAAAAAGCCATACATGATTGCGGGTATAATCTTGAAATTTATTTTCAAAATCACAAACATTAACATTATAACATTTTTACTTTAATTTGTAATTTAATTTGAGGTTTTTGTTGCATAGACTGCACCTTGTTTATAACAAACTTCACCATCTTCCTCACCACTCCACATTGTCCACATCTGAGATATTTTCATCTGCTTCAAGAACTTCACGATCTGTATATTCTTCATATGAAATTGTTTCAGCAATTAATTAGTACATCAATAAAGTAAAATATATTATAACAATAAAAAAGTTCAATCAGCATTACTGGAGATGTAAATTCAGTACCTTATTTTGAACCTATTGTACATCCTAATGGACAGACATATTTGAAAAAATAACAATTCTAAAACAAAATCTAAAATAAGCTTGCAATAGTACAAAAGATTTTAAACTTTAATTAGTAAGTGCAATCCCGCTTTTTACATGCAAATTATGAAATATTGGCAAACATATCAAGAAATCTGTCTGGAGTGAAGTGTAGTTGATTTTTTCAAATTACAACATGCTAAACCTCACTGCCATTTGATTGGAGGACAACTGTCCACTCTCATGGACTGCGGGCTTTAAATTAGATGAAATGCTCAGGAACCATAAAAAACATGTGCTGACATGATGCCCATTGTAATAAGAAAGGTTTCAAATAAAATTCCAAATTCAACCCCAATGGAGATCATATATCCCATTATATAATCACAAATTCAACATTGCCACACATTACAGTAGGAACCAATTCCTTTAAATTATTTTTAAAAAGGGTCACGACACTACCAGTACATCTGCCAATAGTTCTAGGAAATAAAATAAGTAAACAAAGTATCAAGGAGCTGTAAAAGCTTTGGGTCAAACAGTAAACCATTAAAATGAATGGATCCAAACATTTCTTTTCATGCCTTTAACACAAACACTTCAAATAAAATCTTGTGAAATATTCAGTTACGCATAATTTGTCATCTCAATGGTCTTGGATTATTGCGAGCTCTTGACCATGAAACAAAAAAAAAGAGCAGTTTTATCTTTATAATCATTCGCAATGCTGGCTCATTCGCAATAAGTCAATACAACGAATACAAAGAAAGCAAATATGGACGAATATTTACATTCATACATGTTGAATGAGTCATTGGAACATACACATGTTCCAATCAAAAGGAACTTGTTGACAACCAAACCAATCAAACTGCTGTTGTTAAGGGTGTGGCTCCCTGAAATTATTTTTAGTGCGATTTCATTGGGTTCCTCCCATTCTTACTTTCATCTCGGTATCCAACCTCATTATGCCACTTCCTGTTTATCAAGTAATCAAGAACAGGAATGTCAGTCCTGTAGAAGAAGCAAGGGTCACATGACGCAGCCGTGTGAGGACTTGACATGCAGAAAGTGAATAATGCGAGTGTGGCGAGATCTACTGAGTTACCGCTATGCAGCCAGGCACATCAATTCCTTGGGCTATCTGGGTGACCTATTTCCTCCTAAACCCAACGAATATAAAGGTGCAACAGAGAGGAAAGCCATGAGCAACCCATATAGCTATAAATAATATACATTAAAGGTGACAGCATTAAATACACCTTCAAAACACATTTTGTTTAAGCGATTGCCTATACATGAGAGATAATGGATCATAAAAACGTCCTCCTGGTATCTTTGGCTTAAGTTGTAATGCGATGCTGATTGTGACTGAGGTGCAAAAAATGGTTATTACAAATGGAGACAATCAGATAAGAGGCTACTTACCAAATCTAAAAAACTAAAATTATTTACCGGAATGGTGCAAGCTTAAGCTTGTCTAAGCATGTGGGTTGTTGACATGATGTTGCAGTTTCACTGTCACACATGACAAAAATGTATATAATTAACATTGTCATCATTTAAAATGCAGTAAATTAGTTAAACCTTTTCATTATATTCTATTAACCTCTTGTTATAAACTGCTAGATTATTACATTTTTAATTTTTGAGCCACATCTCAAAACTGCCCTATGGTATGACTGTCTCAAGCACCGTTCAATAAAAATTACAGCTCTTATAAATTCAAAAGAAAATTACCTCAGGGAAAGTGCCTGTTTTGGAAATTCTTTTTTAATCCATAGATTTCGGGCGAAGCAGTGGCGCAGTAGGTAGTGCTGTCGCTTCACAGCAAGAAGGTCGCTGGGTTGCTGATTTGAGCCTTGGCTCAGTTGGCGTTTCTGTGTGGAGTTTGCATGTTCTCCCTGCGTTCGCTTGGATTTCCTCCAGGTGCTCCGGTTTCCCCCACAGTCCAAAGACATTGGGTACAGGTGAATTGGGTAGGCTAAATTGTCCGTAGTGTATGTGTTTCCCAGTGATGGGTTGTGGCTGGAAGGGCATCTGCTGCGTAAAACAAACCCTGGATTAATAAAGGGACTCAGCCGAAAAGAAAATGAATGAATGAAGGATCCATAGATTTCATATACAATTAGGAACTTGATACATTTTGTCAATGAAATCCATGTCCTCTGAAGTGACACTATATGCTAATTCTAAATTGGAAATTCCGCCGATGCCAGTGGTGTAGTGGTTAATGCGTCGACACATGCACCCCAGTGCTCACGGCGACCCGAGTTTGATTCCTGCCTCGCGGTCCTATGCCGATCCTTCCTCTCTCTCTGCTCTCCTGTCAATACTCCCTACTGTCCTATACAATAAAAAGATGAAAACCCCTAAAACTGATTTTTTTTTTTAACTAAAAAAATTGGAATTTCCACAGGAAAATTGAATTCAAGAGTTCACACTTAGCTGAAGATTGATTATAAAGCGTGTTTGTCATGCTGTCCTGGGAGTGAGCCCTCTCATAAGATCCTCGAGACCAGGGCTCCCTCTCATTCTCAGGGCAAGACGGGAGTTTGAGCTCAGGTAGGTCTTAAGGACTCCCCCTTTATTTAGAGCTGATGACAGATTATTTATTGCTATATAGAGATATACTGCTGGTTAAGAGCTCGACTATAGTGCTAATTTAGGTTGATCAATTCATTTATGACACGTCTTTGGACTGTGGGAGAAAACCGGCGAACCCAGGGGAAACCCATGCGACCACGGGGAGAACATGTAAACTCCACACAGAAATGACAACTGGCCTGTTAAGGATTTGAACCAGTGACGTTCTTGCTGTGAGGCAACAGTGCTAACCACTGGGTCACCGTGCTGCCCTATAAAGGGGAAGGTGGTGGAGTATGGGCGGAAGAAGGGATTCTTCAAGGTGAAGATAACTAAAGTAAGAAACTGGTTATTTATAGTGTGTTGGAAATCTTCTGATTGATAAATAATGCCTTAGTTAATACGGGGCGAGCCTTGATCAATCATAAGCACATGATCCTCTCGAAATTAGTTTATTAATAAACTTAGTTGAAGTAACCCAATTAAAATCATGTGTCTGAATAAGGCCACTGTGAAGCCCATGACCTGCACCTGTTCGGATTTTGTCTCAGAATATTTCACATATTGAACTTTTCTGGAACCACTATTTAATTCTTACATTGTCCGTTGTTGTGACACCCCATTTATTGAAAATGGGAAACAAGTCAATGTGAAAAAAACGTATTTAAATGTATTTAAAATTTCAGTAGCACTATATGAAGACAAGCATTCAACAATGAAGATAAGTAGCTCTCGCGCTATTTTTAATATTATTAAGAGAAGGTTTTTTGTCACATCATAGGACATATTTAAGGTACAGTTAAGTAACAATGTGAAAAAAAGGTGAAAGGACTTATATTTTCTTCAAACTTCAAACTACATTTCTATTCATATCTATTTTTTCTTCAGAAAATATATTTTACAAAATATATATATTTATTTACTGCCTATTTGTCAATTACTTATGCACTAAAAGAATAGTTCACCCAAAAATTATAATTTTGTCATCAAAAGTGTCTGGGAAACTTGCTTCACCAAGGTAAAGTAGGCTTGTGTCATATTTATTCATCCTCATAGCTCTCAAGCTGCTATATTTATTCAAGCTTGTTTATACTCAGTTCTGATATTTTAATATGCATAGCTTAAGCTTGACGTCAATAACCATAGATGCATAGAAACCTGAGTGATTCAGGGAGGCCTGTATGTGAGAATAATTAAATCTAAATATCATTTTGTGGATCATTCATATGCTTATGTGAAGCAAAACTGTTTGAACTGGAGGAACAGTAGGCTAGCAGATTGAGATACATCACACTTTACTCTTTAACTGATATTACTGTAATTTTACCCAGAAATACTTCTATTTAAAACTGAATCTGAATACATTTATGAACAAACCCACAATCTTACAATTTCTGGCTTATTCAGTTTTTTGTAAGATATTGAGAAATCCAACCTTTGGGTTAATTTTTTTAAATAAAATTTTAACCAATTAATAATTAATACATTTTTTTCACATTAAATATTTTGAGAGACAAACACAGACACTGGATGAGGATGAATCTTCAGTGTGCATGTATTGAGGACAAGCTAACTAGTGCAAAAATAATTCAAATAGCATGTTCAGGAAAAAAAATCAGGCTGTAAGCTTACTGTACTAATTAGGTAATTTTTCGCTATGTGCATTGTACTGTTACCCTAACGCCAGGTAAAACTTTACACTCAAAAGCTATCAATGAATTCATTTACATGCACATTCTTAACATTATTATGCTTAATTAGCTGCCAAACCATGTTTTCAATTTAACAAGTTGACCCATTTCCTTTATAAGAGTAAGGTCATAAACAGTAAAAACATGAGCATAACAGATTATTGTGTGTGTGTGATTTCTTACCTGCTTTGTATTGCTTTTATTGAAGTGCACATATGTTATATCTAACAGAAGTATGTCTTTACTGTGGATTTAAGTGTATATTGCAGTAAAGGATAAATATCAAATATACAAACTTAGAAAATGTTCTCATTTTGTGCAGCGAAAGTTATATAATAAAAATGCTGCCTATTAGCTGTAAGTATCACTACTGACACTTTTTTAAATGTTTTATTTAACTCAAAGTTTAATATGCAAATTAGTATGTTTTGACCTCACTGTCTGGAAATAAACCATTTGATATGATACTACTGGGCTGTTGAATGCTTGATTTTGATTGACCGATGAACATTTAAGGTGCAATGATTTTCAGACAAGCGTATGATTTTGGCCACATTACCGTTCCGCATCACTAAGATGAATAATTTGAGGTAATTCACATCCTAGAACAATCAAAAATCAACACAAAAGGTTTTTAAATGAGATGTAAAAAATAATCCCCCACACAACCCCCAGCTTGAGAACAAAAACCTGACAAATGTCTTGAAATACAATATCTGAACAGTATAGGTATATAGGTATATATCTCTATAGGTGTGGTAAGACTCTGGCCGATTGAAAAACTAGGTGTATTAGGTGTAATGGCCATTCTACATTATTTTGTAATTATGGCCTATATTGTCATTTAGCTACTCATTACTCAAAATCCTGTATAGGACTATCAGTATACGTAACTACAATGTTATTTTTTCGTGAGTTATTATCAGCGTATTGCCGTGTGTGTACTGTAAATACGCCCAGTAATTCCTCTAGTTCAAAAAGGTGCACTGAGATTCTCCCAGGAGATCTCCATTTAGAGCATCTGCCCTCAAGTGTGCCTCAAGCATCTTACTAATTAACGTTGCATTTACCATTCCTCTCATATTATATTAAGCCCAGAAATTCTGTACCTTCTTCTTCTCTGGCTGTGTAAAATGATGTGGGTGAAGAGTGATGAAGCGGCGCGCGCGTGAGCAGCTCTTCAATCCCACACACGCGCGCGCGCATCTGCTCCTCCACTCCGCGTTTTCCAGCAGGCTCAGCAGAGGCGCTATCCAGCATTATGAGGACAAAACCATTTAACAGGGCACATTAACTGCAGAAAACTGTGTGGACGGAACGAGACTGCTCGTGGATCATCCTCTGACGGGAGGACCGTCAAATAACAGCAGGTCTGAAATATAGCGTCTGTAATGAACGGTGCGCTGGATGTGGACGAATCCGGCTGGAGATGATGATGATGGTGATGATGATGTTGCGTCTGCGGAGACTCAGAGCTAAAGTAGAGGGATCTTACACACTTCTGCAAACACGCACGTAAAGCCTGACCTCTCGAAACACCTCACATTATTTATTTCCAGGAAAGGAGCCGTGTTTGTCACTGAAGACCTCCTGAATTTGACTGACAGACGTCTTATGATGAATGACTGCAGTTTAGGAGCGTTTGCTCTGACTCTTTGAAGTATGTTAATGTATTTCCCATGTGGGTTGTATACAGAAGAACATGTGAATACGGATGAAAGCACACAGGCGGACTCCACTATGTTCAAGAGCAGGATGCGTTTTACCAATTCGAAATGGTAAGTGCTTATAGTACATTTCTGAAATGAAGTATTTCAGCCAAAGTCTTGCAAGAACAGTCCTTATTGGGGGATGTGGGGAGATCCATCAAATGTAGAATTTCAAAAGACTGTTAATTGGGTTCCTAAATCCGCCAGGAGCCAACCTTGAGCAACCTTTTAGTTACAAAATGTATGGTCTTTACAACCGGAGTAAATGAAGAGTTCAGTTGCAAAAACCTCTAAATGCCATCTGAAATGTTCTCCTAAAATGACCATTTTTGTCTGCCTCCTATGTTTTTGTTCAATTATTTCACTTTAAAGGCAATGTAAATAACTTATTCTTCACTATAAAAGTAAAATTACTGAGCCTACACACAGGAGTCAGAGAAAAATGCTCATTTTAGAAGAAAATATCAGATGGCTTTTAGAGGTTTTTTCATCTGAACTCTTCAAATGCATCTAGACAGGTATAATAGATGATAAGGTTAGAAATTATAAACAGGATTGTTAAAATTCGCTCACTATTTAATCACCCTCATCCTTTTTGAGCTCATTTATTCTGCTGAACACAAAAGAAAATATTTTATAGAAATCTGGAAACCTGTAACCATTGACTTTCAAATAGGGAATGCAAATACTATGGATTTGTACCATACTATGGTCAATGGTTTCTTTGTACAAAATTATAGTATAACTATTTAATGTTCAGTCAGTTGCCATTATCATCCTGAAGGGGTATATTTTGTCAGTGCATGTCAGAGTCTATATTAACTCACTTATTACAATGTTACTTTGTAAATAAACAGCCAAAAATATTGCTTAAGTCAAACTGATAGCTTAAGTTAAATTTGGATTTTTTTTCAAAAAGTGTCTTCAATTAATAGTTTACCTGAAAATGAAAACTTGGTTGTAATTTACTCCTCCCACTGTTTCAAACCTGTATGAGTTTCTTTCTTCTATTACACAAGACAATTTTTGGGTGAACTATCACTTTAATATACCAGATTAAGGAAAAAAGACAGAAGAGGCTGCTAAATATTTTTTATATCTTTTCATAAGTACAATCATCAAAAGTTTTATGTTCCCCATAAAAATCATATTGAAGTTCTTCAAGGTCATTTGAACATAATCATTAAGCTATTCGAGTCAAAAGATGAAATCCATTAATTGACTTTCATCTGACCTGTACTTGAGAGAGATGGCGGATCGATACAAGAAACACGAAAGTAGCATAGTAGTATATGATATCTGTCAGATTTATTAGACAATGATCCTTTATTTACAAATATTTTACAACGGAATAGTGCGATTGACAGATCAGAAAGTACTAATACAGATAATGTTATATAGGACAATTAAATTAAATGTAAAATGTGATATAATAAAAGCAAAAAGGTATTTGCAGGGGTGAAAAAAATCTATTTTTGATTAATTGATCTTGAAAGTGTGGTTGATTCAATTTGATTTCAATCTCGAAAGCCATGATTCCAACCGTTATTTCATGCTCTGGCTATGCACTGTATGCAACCTATGTATACAATTAAATAGAGTTTGGTACAGGTGGCTCTTCATTTAATTTGTAAACTGATAAAATTTCTTCCTTTTTAGAAATATTAAGTAGCATTTGTAGTATTTGTATTAATTATATGCTCTAAATCAAGAATTCCCAGCAAACAATTTTGTGTTTAATAGATGTCTAATAGACATCTAAACATAGACAGCTTGGCCAAAACAAGGCTAAACTTGGGCTGTTAGTGAAAATCTAATAGACGTAAAAGAATAGCCCAAAACTAGACTAGTTGTCAAATAGACATATTAGACAGACTTTATATGTGTAGTCATTCATTTCTGTTTATTTGATGACTAGTGTAGTTTTGGCCTATTTTTAGACCTCTATCAGATTTCCACTGACAGCCCAAATATAGCCTTGTTTTAGCCAAGGCGACTATGTTTAGATGTTTATTAGACATCTTATAAAATCAGAAAATGCTTGCTGGGTTGAGAATTGAATCAACAATTGAGTCTATTTAAAATGTGTTTGCAACCAAGAACAACTGAATTGATACTCAGCTCTAAAGCTAATTTTAAGCTGCTTAAGATTTACATTTTGTTTAAACAAACTATTAAACATACATTTTTAATTTAATTTTTAGAAATTTTAGCCTGTCTAGTACTAAAAAAAAGGTGTGTGGTCTGTCCTTTAATGTTGAGTAGTCGTTGACCTATTCTGTATTCAAATTGATATAAAATGGTAACTTTATACTATGTGAAAAACACTATACCCCAAGACTAGCAACAATAGGCAGAAACCACCCAAAATTACCCTCTACTCCCAGTGAGATTCTGAAGTGTCCCTTCTGAAGTATCAATTTACTATCCCATGAGGCCAGGGGAGAGAATGTTTGAATGGCAGTGAAGTGACTCAACTAATGCTGGCAGATCAGGTAATAGTGGCAACATTTCAATGATCCATCAAACATTTTGGCCACAAAGTAGCTTCAAATTCAAATGCAGTAACTATTCAATCCCTGTTCGTGTTCCCTTCAGTCTTCTGTTGATTTCCTGTCAGCACTACTGTGTCTGTCAATAAAACAGAGAGCTTACATCACATCCCTGCTTGTCACAAGTTCAGTTTGTGTATGAAATGTCTTCCAAGATGCGTTTCGCTGGATTCCGAACACCAAAATCGTTCATGGCCTTTGTGATGAGAAGATGGAAGATATTACTGGTGCTGAATGTGTTTACGGTGGCTGGCTTCATCACTTTTTGGGGCAAGTGCAATATACGCACCACCAAAGCTGTTGGACAACAGATGGCTGCCGATTCGAGAGGACAGACCAATCTGAATGGATCTTTTCAGGAGACCAGCATCACTCATGATGTACTCTTGAAGAGACTGGGATCACTGGAAGATGTGGTGTACAGACAACTCAATGGTAAGTCACAAAACAGCTACATACAGTGCAACTGGAAAGTATTCACAGCGCTTCACTTTTTCCACATTTTTTATGTTACAGCCTTATTCCAAAATGGATTAAATTCATTTATTTCCTCACAATTCTACCAACAATACTCCATAATGACAATGTAAATAATATTTTTTTGAAAGTGTTGCAAATTTATTAAAATTAAAAATCCTGAAAAATCACATGTATAGAAGTATTCACAGCCTTTGCCGTGAAGCTCTAAATTGAGCTCAGGTACATTCTGTTTCCACTGATCATTCTTGAGATGTTTCAGCAGCTTAATTGGAGTTCACCTATGGTAAATTCAGTTGATTGAACATGATTCGAAAAGGGATACACCTGTTTTTATAAGGTCCCAGGGTTGACAGTGCATGTCAAAGCACAAACCAAGCATGAAGACAAAGGAATTGTCTGTAGGCATCTGAAGGACTCTCAGACCATAAGAAACAAAATTCTCTGGTCCGATGAGACTAAAAATTGAACTCTTTGGAGTGAATGCCAGGCGTTACATTTGTAGAAAACCAGGCACCGCTCATCACCAGGCTAATACCCTCCCTACATTGGTGCATGGTGGTGGCAACATCATGCTGTGGGGATGTTTTTCAGCAACAGGAACTGGAAGAACAGTCAGGATAGAGGGAAAGATGAATGCAGCAATGTACAGAGACATCCTGAATGAAAACCTGCTTCAGAGTGCTCTTGAGCTCAGACTGGGGTGACAGTTTATCTTCCAGCAGGACAATGACCCAAAGCACACCACCAAAATATCAATGGAGTGGCTTCACAACAACTCGGTGAATGTCCTTGAGTGGCCCAGCCAGAGCCCAGAGCTAAATTCTATTGAACATGTCTGGAGAGATCTGAAAATGGCTGTACATCATCGCTTCCCATCCAACCTGATAGAGCTTGAGAGGTACTGCAAAGAGGAACAATTCCCAAAGACAGGTGTTCCAAGCTTGTGGCATCATATTCAAAAAGACTTGAGGCTGTAATTGCTGCCAAAGGTGCATCAACAAAGTATTGAGCAAAGGCTGTGAATACTTCTGTACATGTAATTTTTCAGGTTTTTTGTTTTTAATAAATTTGCAACAAATAAAAAAACTCTTTTTTTCACATTGTCATTATGGGGTATTGTGTGTAGAATTTTAAGGAAATAAATGAATTTAATTCATTTTGGAATAAGGCAGTAACATAAAACAATGTGGAAAAAGTGAAGCGCTATGAATAGTTTCCGGATGCACTGTGTTATATTGTAAAATGTGTTCATAATAGTATTTTTCACAAAAATCAAATAGATAGTTCACCCAAAAAATAAAACTTACTCATCATTTATTTCTTCTGTTGAACACAAAGCAAGATAAATGTTAGAAAGAAGAAATAAACTCAAACCGGTTTGGAACAAGTATGATTAAACAAGGATGAGTAAATGATGAGTAAATAATTTTTAATTTCTGGGTGAACTGTCCCATTAAAATAATCTAATGAAGTAAGTCATTTATGTTGAATAGGTTTGTCCAAGTCTCTTGGACTTATCGAAGGTTTTGGAGGCCGGGGTAGAGGAGGTATACCAGCCACACTTACACCAGCAGAAGAAAAGGAGGCCAAATTCCTGAGGGAGAAATATGGCTACAATGCATTTCTGAGTGACAAAATCTCTCTGGATAGATCAATTCCAGACTACCGTCCCAGCAAGTTAGTGCCACTGACCTTTTTTATTTTAACCTTTAGGTACCTTACAGTTACTCTTGATGTAATATGATTGATTTACCTGAAGGGCAAAGATAAGAAAAACCTATAGCTGTAGATTCAGGAGTTCACACGTATTTACACTAATTAGACAGAAAGTTATGCTGCGGTCACACAAGAGTTTGTGAGTGCGAAATTCTGTTTTATGGCGCTGCGAAAATGGGTAGGATTAAACAAGATGATTAGACATTAAAAGAAGTGAGTGATTGCTCCATATTTTTTATTTGTCCAGAGAGGTCATGTTTTGATCTTCGATTGGTCTCACGCAGCCAAGTGATGCGATTTCGCAGGTCAGAGTTCACCAAGCTTGAACTTTGCAATGCAATGAACTGCGAAACTTGATGCACGAATTAATGGAAGTCTATGGGGAGAAAAGTCCAGTGTGACCACAGCTTTATGGTATTTGATGGGCTGTCCAAAGGGAGGGCACTGAGCTCAGTATTTTGACTGTACCCGAAGTAACTCTTGGTTGAGATAAGAGTGATATAAGTGAGGGGGTTGGTGGAGGGATGCTGCCAAGGGACAGAGCTGAGTCATTTTTGCACACGTATTTACCCCTTGATTAATTAGGCTGATTACTAAATGTAGTCTGCCTTGTGTTAGGTTAATTATCTGAACATGCTCCTTATGAACTTTGTTAATAAAACATCATTAAGTAGAATGTGCTTAAGATTTTCCATATACCGAGTTTGCTGAGGAGAGAAAAGTGGCATTTACTGTTTCTGAGTTCAAGCGAGGTTCTATAAATAAGCTTCATATTTGTGCCCCACTAGGCTGTGTAATTGTTATGGTGAAAATGTGCAAATAAGCCAAGCGAGCAAATTGGCTTTCATTCTGTTAGGAAGTGAAAGGTTTCACACCTCCTTGTGTAGCAAAGGAGACTCAAGAAGCTTGTTTTGTTTTATAGATAATGTGATATTCTGTGTGTCCACGTGTGTGTTTTTATAGATGCAAAAAGGCCTTTTTTCCCCGTGACCTGCCACAGATTTCCATAATTTTCATCTTTGTGAACGAGGCATTGTCCGTCATTCTGCGTTCAGTCCATTCAGCTGTCAACCACACACCAGCACATCTTCTAAAGGAGATCATCTTGGTGGATGACAACAGTGATGACGGTGAGAGTTGACAAGAGAAGTTTATATTTACATAATTTTTCAGGGCTTACACCGTGTTTTACAGGGTATCCGCTGGGTCTTAAAACCTCTTAAATCTCAAAAGCTAAGTTTTAGGCCTAGGAAAGTCTTAAATCTGCTGAAATGTTGTGTTGTAGGTCTTAAATATTTTTTAACAGGTCTTAATTTTCCTTTTTTCATGATATCCAATCTGACCATTAACACCCATACAATCACCAACAATCCATCTCAAGTAAATTAACATTTTTATATAAAAAGAGAATTTAGTCACTTTCCTTAAAGTAACATTTGCTTAAAGGTTCTCTGTTTATTTACTGCTGAGAATACTGACCTGACCTATATTTTTTATTATTAAATTATTATTATTGTAGACTGAAGTATTTGACAGCTGTGTTTTGTTATATTCTTGATAAGGGCTATAGGGTTTGTGAACGGATGTAGTTGAAAATTAATTTAAAAAAAAAAGAAAAAAAAAAGATTATTATTGTATTATTAAATGTATTACATTTTAATAGTTTTTTGATAGGGCAAGTGAAAATCTTTTCTAACTGGGATATTCGAAAAATATATTTAGCATTTAGCCCTGTATAAGTCTAAAGTTTCAATTAAATGGTCTTGAAAAGTCTTAAATTTAACTTGGTGAAACCTGCAGAAATCCAGATTTTAACAACTCGGCAGAAACATTTAAATATGAGACATTCAAAAGCGCAGAACAGTGCACTGCACTCCCAACAAAATGGCCAGGTTTATAATCTAATTGATACACATTAAACCTCTTTAACATTATTGAAAGTACATGCTGAGTGACTGATAAATGTTGGATTGAGTCATTTTAAAACTACAGTGGTCAACATTTGAAGTCGATCAAAAAAGTTTTGTTTTAAGTTGTCTTAAGACAAGAATGGGTGTTTCTTAATAGTTTTAGGACAACTTTGATGAAAGGTTTTGATCCACTTCAAACGTTGACTGCTGTATATGTGTGCTCAGGGCTTAACTTGTAAATGGATAATTTCCTGAACAAAAAAAAAAAAGTTACCGTGACCGACGTCCGCCACACAATTTTAGTTTTTCCAGAACATGACGTCAATAAGCAGTGATAGTGCAAAAAAGAGCATCAAATTTCTGAACTGTCTTTAATTATTTTTTATATTAATTATATAACGTTATGGGTCAACAATGGGTAAAAAAACAAACAAATATGGAGCTACAAACATAAATCGTATGAAACATCTCTATCCAGTTTACTAACATCCCTGACATTGTGTTTACAATTATGTGCCAAGCGAAAATGACTCACTCAATCCAATCTCCAAGAAGAGCCCACAGTTAGTTCTTCCTTCATGTATTCTGGCTGACTTGAGATCGCTTTGCTTCTGTCTTCCACTTTCCTGATCCATTCGCCCAGTTTCATCTTCTCAAGATCTCTTTTGATCAGGCTCAATATCAGATTTACTCATGGTTTAAAAAATAATATATGCTTGACTGCCTCTGGCATTTTGAAAATACAAATAATAACAATAGTCACCGACCAATAGGAGTGATTCTAAATGTAAAAAAGCCGAATGGTCAAAAGTGACTACCGTGCACAAAATCCACACAGCTTTGCTCGCTGTTTTTTATTCGGACTCATTCAAATTCTTTCTCTCTCTCTCACACACACATGCAGGTATTTACCATGCAAAAGTTAATACCAGATCAAATAAAATAAATACGGGAGCGCAAAACACGAATATCTGACATTTCCCGGAACAGGATCCGGCAAGATCCGGCTCAAACTATCTACTCATGCTTTCAGTATGGCAAGAAATTTATTCTGAGGTGATAATTTTTTGCCTTTATTCAACCGCAGCATTGCATAAATAGTTTCTGCAATTGAATTTTGGATGTTGCTGTCATGGATGGTTAAGAAGACATGGTGTATAAGTAGTTTATGACCTTTTATTACGTTGTAGCGTTAATAAAAACTAGCTAGGACATGGTGTTCGGGTATGTTTACATTGCAGCAAATGTACTAAAAACAGATGACAGCACTGTCAAAATGATCCCTGTTCAAATGGATCTGCAAAAAGGACTAAACCAAATCCATAGATAGCACAACAAAATCGCCCAGAACATCTTAGAAACCATTAGTTGACATAGAAACAGTTTCTTCGAATAATTTTTGTTGTAAAGCATTCTGATTGAGTCTAATCCATTGTGTTGTATGTGGCGGGTAGTGTCAACACTGATAATCTGGAGTTGTTTGTCAAGCACCCTTTGCTCACGCTGCACATGGCCATGCTTGTCTATTGTATCAAAGTGTGTGCTCAGGCCTTCCCAGAGAGACAGTTCAATTTCCATCGCATTGTTGGCACGAGCTGGTGGCAGAGGGCCAGCCGTCCATCAACGCTAAGGGAAAAGCCTGCGTTTGCTGAGATGAGGCGGCAGGCGAGCAGCACACCCAATTCTGTCCTCATAATGTCAGTGATTCACGGTTTGTCACTCGGAATGCAGATGACAGTGTTTAACGTGGGGAAAGGGACCGCTTTCCAAGAACGTGCTTTCCAGGGGGTTGATGTGGATCCCCATTGCACAGATCAAAGGCACGGGAAGAGTTTTGGCGTAGGAGACACATTTCCTCTGGTGTGCTTTAAACACAGCAACAAACACTCAAGCACCATGAAACAAGATTTCCCCCTCTTTACCATTTATGTGTGTGTGTGTGTGTGTGTGTGTGTGTGTGCATGACAGTGCAACTGAAAGGCCCACTGGAGGAGTACGTCAACAAGCGCTACCCAGGTCTTATCAAAATAGTGCGCAATCAGAAGAGAGAGGGGCTTATACGGGCTCGCATCGAGGGCTGGAAAGTGGCCACTGGGGAGGTGACCGGCTTCTTTGATGCCCATGTTGAGTTCACGCCTACATGGTGAGAATTGAGCACTTGCCACAATATGCTGCTGGTCTTATAGATGGTCTCATTTTCACCTCGACTCTTTAGGACTGTTTATAACTGGTACTAACATCCATCTTGGGTGATCTAAACTAAAGTGCTCAGCTGAGACGGATATTGTAGATGTTTACAACTAGTAGTAACATGTTTTTCAAGTTTATCTCTTGTGATTGGCTTTCAAGTGGAACATTCCAAGTGTTTTCATCAAGTATGTCATCGGAAGTCAAATTAAGAAAATGAAAGGGGTTTCTTCCAAGTATACTAACAAATTTTACATTTGTGCATGCAGTATTCCAAAATTATAAACTAGAGATGCACTGATTGACCAATCATAAGCACAGCCCTGCTTTGTTTACAGCGCTAACCAAATAAACAGCTTGTTCTTCAACTAATATTTTCATTCTTGTCTCTTGCTTAAAATAAAATAAATGACAAAATCAGCACTCTGTATCAGAATCAGCCCATTTGCTTGTACAAACTTGTAAACTCTCAATCAATGCATCGCTATTCAAAGAAATTTTTTTCTTATTTTAAATAATGACATGATTAATGATGAAAAACACTTGGTTTTGCTGGTGTAAACTGGATTAAACTGGTTTAAGCTGGTTTACAGAAACAACCAGGCAAACGCATAACCTTGCAAAACTGGTGCTTAACTGGTTAATGTCCATCTAATAGTGGTTAAACCCTTTTAAAAGTATGTTGTACATATATTTCCGACTCAGGCTCAATCTGAAAATGTACCGCTAAATACATTTCTGGAGAGTGCCAAATACATCCCAGGAGCTACGTTTTTTTTTTTTTTTTGCAGTTTTTGTTTCGCGAATCAACCAGAGGCTTTTTCAGATCTCAAATTTCTCTTGTGAGTGCCATTCACGCCTGCTGTTCTTGCGTAAATCCACCAGAGACTGACTGACCGATCAATCGACTGACCCATCCTGCTCCTTCTCTAAACCCAACCAATAGTGTTTTCAAAAGCACCGCTTGACCCGCCCACCTACTTTCCTAAACCAAACCAACAGTTTTCAAAAGCAATTCAGACAAAGGAAAAGCCATCACGACAGCCTGATTTTTACCACGTTTTCAAATTTTACCACATTCTCACCCTGTTGTTTACTTGTTTACTTTATTTTTTGGCTTCTGTTTTGTCTTACCTTCTGTCTAAAATCTGTCTTTACCGGACTCGAATCCCGTTGTCGTGGTAAGGTCCTCTCTGTGTCTCAAGTCCGCCAACGTACATGGTGAGCTACTGGGCAAACTGGTAACAGCGGGAAAGCCATGCGTAAACAGTCAGCTTGTAAGCACAAAAAGGAATGGTGTCATACTGCCCCGTAGCATTCGTTTTGAAGATGAAATGCAGCCATACGTACTTCTAGCTACATAATTTGCATTCTCCATAAATGTATATAGGGCTGCGTTTTCACAATGAGCCTATGCTGTATATTTCTTAAAAACCAATGTAGTTTCTCTAATCAGATCATGAATCATGCACACTAACATCTATATTTAGTACAGTTCAGATGAAACAGATTTTAATGGCTCGTGTAAACAGGGTCTTGATGCATGTACCCTCTGTAGGTCCATCTAATTGGCTGATGTGAGGCGAGAAACCAGCCAACACATTCTGAAGCCAGAATTAGATTTAGCTTCACAGAAGAGTTGAAGAAGTGTTATTAGAAGTGTGCAATACAGTTTTGCTTATAATGATCTAACCTCTGCATCCCCTTGTCAGGGCTGAACCAGTTCTGTCTAGAATCAAGGAGAACCACAAGAGGATCATCCTGCCCTCCATAGATAACATTAAAGATGAGACGTTTGAGCTGGAACGCTATGAGAACTCAGGCCACGGCTACAACTGGGAGCTCTGGTGTATGTATATCAGCCCACCCAAACAGTGGTGGGACGAAGGGGACACTTCTGCACCTATCAGGTATGGTCCTACTGAACTTTTTAGAGGAGATCATTCATTCTGAATGCTTGCAATGCACATTATTCTTACTTTGGTTTAGTAATTTGTCTTGGGTGACCAGGTGGCAAGGTTTCACATTGTACATTTGTGACCATTAGCTTTTGGCCCAATCCCAGTTCTATTTTTTACCCCTACCCCTTCCACTTGGCCCTTAAAACAGAGTGTGAAGAGGAAGGGCTTTAAATTTTACCCCTAAGAAATGGTAAAGCACTACAACACCTGCACACGTCATCGTGTCATCGCAAGCTTTACTTCATATAAGATCGACGATTGCGACTACTGCAGTTATTTCAGTTACGTTATTTTTTGTTATTCGTCTTCAGGAAATCACTGAAGGCAACAATATCATGTTATCATAATGATATAATGTGGCAATAAGATTGTAACTGTACTGCGCATTTACACTGTGACCATTTTCAACTATCTAAAAACATGAACACAACATTAACAAAAACAACAGGGTTCAGCACTATGTGCTAGGACCCCTAATTATAGCAGACTCTGTAAAAAGGTCATTCCCAGCCACTAGATTTTTCTGACATGGTATTCGAGTGTCACCGAGTGACATGTGAAAGTATGTTGTGGAACTGCTATACAAGAGTTATTATCATGAATTGTAGATAGCAAAATTTAGCTGATTTTTTATCGTTCTTTTACAAAGCATGATCGTAAAACACGAACGCCATTATAAGTGTATTAAAACATATGCTTGTTGTTGTAAAAATTTGTAATGATAAAAAATACTAATTTGTGCATCTCTTGACTTCCGTGTGCAGCCATGCTGCTGTTGTAGCTGGTGTATTCTGGGAAATGTTTGTACCCCTTGGTTTCAAGTGTGGTCCTGTAACCCGTCCTGTTAACCCTACTCCTTCAAGCTAAAGAGAACTGGGACACCCTTACCACCCCATGTGAATGTACAAAACAAGGGGTAAGGGAAAGGGCTAAGGGGTAGAATTGGGATTGAGTCTTTTTTTTATTTGCATAATTATAATGTTAATTGACTGGACAAGCTCAGTGAACAAAGAGCCTGCAAACTTACTGTTTGAATAACAGAACTTGGAGGACCAGCTGTGGAAAATTCCCCTACAGTATATACATTCACCAGCTACTTTATTAGATACACCTTACTAGTATTGGATTGGATCCATTTTTGCCTTCAGAACTGCCTTAAATAATAATGACAGATTCAACAAAGTGCTGGTAACATTCATTAGAGATATTTTAGACTAATTGACATTATAGCATCATACATATCCATCATGCAAATCTGCTGTTTCACCACATCCTAAATGTGCTTTTTTGAATTGGTATCTAATAACTGTGGCAGCCATTTTAATTATCCAAATTATCCATGATTTGAGCTTTGTGACATGTCTTGATATCCTGTTGGAACTAGCCATATCATGATAGACTCACTGTGGTCAAAAGAATATACAGTACCTATGTTTCCATCCAAAGATACAAATTAAACTTATGTACAAAGCTGGTATATTGCATAAATCATTTGCAAATAAAGCATCTTTTTCATCTGATGAGTCAAAGAGAACAAAATTGTCACGTCTTGACGTCTCACTGAGGCCTGTTTTGTATCTCATATGAAGACAAAGTGCAATGAATGGAAGGTGGCTCTTTGGGAGCGCAGACACTCAAGACAGTTCTGGGAGGTAATAATAAAATAATCGCAAACCACTTTAATGACAGACTTTGGCTAAGGGATTTTAGAATGACCAAAACAACATTTCAGATGTTTTAACACATGATCTATTAAAGAGCTCATATTATGGGTTTTTGAAAATGCCCTTCCATGTAGTGTGTAACACAGCTCTAAGTGAAGTGAAATATCCAGCTAAGGCTTAAATCTGTAAGTGTACAGTGTTTAAAACTATTGATTCATCTATAAAAGAGTCGACTCATAGTGCTTCAAACGAGTCGTCTTGATAACGAGTCATTAGGTGTTTCGCGATGATGCAGCCACGAAACACAAGCCTCGCCAGTAGTTACGCGCGCAAACCAGGGAGATTTGAAACGTGCGGCCCCGCCCACTAACACAGAAAAAACACTAGACACACACACACAGACGCCGCCGGTCGAATGAAGTCACGCTGTGCTCAGATGGATAATATTGACAGTCTCTACCCAAAGATGAGTTGTTAACCTGGTACAGTACACGCGGTTACTCTTTATATTCTCTTATCACATGTAAGCCACGTTAAAAACGCGACGCGTGCCGCTTTGTTTACGGATTTAACGTTAAAGGCTTTTGTGAGCTCGCGTTCCACTGCCGTTTGTCGTTGCTATGGCGATCGTAAGCTAGGAGACAGGAGACTCGTGTCACTTTCCCTAGTTCTTCTGAGGAGCGTTGTGTGTGTGTGTGTGTGTGTGTGAGAGAGAGAGAGAGAGAGAGAGAGAGAGACTCGCGTCGCTTTCCCTAGTTCTTCTGAGGAGCGTTGTGTGTGTGTGTGTGTGTGTGTGTGTGTGTGTGTGTGTGTGTGTGTGTGTGTGTGTGTGTGTGTGTGTGTGTGTGAGTAAGAGAGAGAGAGAGAGATAGAGAGAGAGAGAGAGAGAGAGAGAGAGA
Source organism: Danio aesculapii (assembly GCF_903798145.1). Taxonomy (NCBI): domain Eukaryota; kingdom Metazoa; phylum Chordata; class Actinopteri; order Cypriniformes; family Danionidae; genus Danio; species Danio aesculapii. The sequence goes on along the minus strand of NC_079449.1, from coordinate 31,801,563 downwards.
GACTCGCGTCGCTTTCCCTAGTTCTTCTGAGGAGCGTTGTGTGTGTGTGTGAGAGAGAGAGAGGGAGAGGGAGAGGCTAGGAGACTCGCGTCGATCTCCCCAGTTCTTCTGAGGAGGGTTGTGTGTGTGTGTGAAAAAAGCCTTACACTATGAAGCGCGTGTGCACTGTGACTACTTTTATATAGTTGATTACCAGCTGGGCATTTCACTCTGTCTCGTGCTGAAGCCTGTCACTGTCGACCAATCGCAGCAGGCTGTCATCGGTCCAATCAGCGCAGATTAGCTTCACGCTGAGGAGGGGGTTGGGAACAAATGAATCGCTGAACGATTCATATGGGAGTCGCTGGGATAATTAGGTAAAAATAAATGCAGATTATAAGACCATAAAAGTGTTTTATGACCTTGCATGCATATTAGACTGTTGTTGGAGACCCTTACAACCTAAATATGACCCTATTTCATGTATAATATGGGCTCTTTAAAACAGAATCACATCTCTTTTTTTGATGCGCATGCATGAATTTATTCAGTAAATGTGTTTCCATCATAATTTATGCAAATTTTTTCATATCAAATACAAAGCTTAACCTACTCAGTTGTGCACAAAATGTGAAGTGCAAATGTGCAGTTTTTTTTATGCACATTTTTCAAAGTTTCTGAGCATCTTAGTGTTTCCGTTAAGCATTTTTTATGCAACATTCCAAAATGGCCATACAATTAGGTGGATGGAAACATAGCTATGGACAGGGACATTATTGTCTATACAACAACACGTGCAATTTAGAATTTTTGATAATGAATTGAATATGTAGACTCAATTGGCAGTTCTTATTTCACAGAACTGCCACTGATGTGATCATCTGCTTCAAGGTTTGATGTGTTGTTTATTCAGAGATGTTCTTCTACAGACCTCAGATGGTAGTTTGAGTAAATGCTGTCTTTCTATCTGCTGAATCACCTCTGATCGACTAGGCTTTTTCACCCACGGGACTGCTGCTCACTGGATAATCTCTCTTTGAGCCATTCTCTGTTAAAATCCTAGTAGATCAGCAGTTTCTGAAACACTCAGACCAACTTGTCTGAATCGAACAACTGTGACATGTTAAATGGCACTTACAAATTACTTTTGTTTCTGATTATAAAGTTCAGAAGATTGCCATAACCATGTTTACTTACTAAGTGCATTGAGCTGCTTATATGAATTGAGTTTAAATGTGATTGGCTGATTAGATATTTGCGCTAACAGGCAGTTGAATGGGTGTACCTAATAAAGTGGCTGGCGACTGTATCTGCCCTGGTCATTCTAAATTATATAGAAAATATTAAACCATAAAATAATAGCTAAAAGTACACCAGAGTGTTTCACTGAAAGGCTGAAAGTAAACAGAGCATGCTGAAAGTTGCAGCGGTTTAAAGCATGTTAATATTTAATGAGGTTAGCATTGTTCAGATTGTGATTGGTTTTGGCTTGCCAATATTCTACAACAATATTGTTTCTCATTGTGTATCTCTGGTTTCAGCACCACAGTTTCATATCCCATGGTTAAAAGCAGAAATAATACTTTCAAATTAATATGTTACAGGTTAAGTGATCCTAAAAGTACATTTGCTAACAATTTTCTCTCAAACACAAACCTTAAAAAATGATCTTACTATTAAGAATGAATGTGGCATCTAAATTGGTTCCATATCAACTAAAATCGATAAATAAAAAGTAAATATCAAAAATAAAATATAAATAATTTCTTCGTCAAACAGTAAACATATAAATACAGCATTAAAATGTAACAGATGCTAGCTAGTGAAGTGCTATACAGGTAAACCTCACTCTTCTGACCTGTAAAGCGACAGACACCGATACAAAGAAAGGTGCAGTAGCACCAGTGGGTTAAACATGGGGCCTCGTCTGGCATGGGAGTGAGGTTTAGAGGGTTAGTGTAACAGCAGCCAGCTAGCTAAGTGCTATGCAGGTAAATCTCACTCCTTTGACCTCTAAAGGTGCTCTAGCGACAACCGCTAGATGCCATGGTCTTTAGCTTCCTTATTAGAGCAACCGACTCCCATGTAAAGAATCGCCGGTTCGATCCCTGCTCATACCAAGTTGCGTGCAGTAGCACTGCTGGGTTACAAAATAATATAGGATATTATATATTTTAACTGTTGTCAATATTTAATATTTTTATTTAGTTATACAGTCAGCAATGACATTCATTATTTGTTCATGAGTTATTCAATAATATATCAAGCAGCATTGAAAAAACTAATTGTAAAAATTTGTATTTTTTAGGACGCCTGCAATGATAGGCTGTTCTTTTGTGGTAAACCGGGAATACTTTGGGGATTTGGGCCTACTGGACGCAGGGATGGATGTGTATGGAGGCGAAAATATAGAGCTGGGAATCAGGGTTAGTATGCCACCCACATCCCACTGCTAAAGTAGAGCATTCGCAACTAAACCTCACCTACGCTCACTCCATACAACCTCTATTTGATAGGAATTTTTGACTTTTTACTTTTAAAATTTTGCCAGAACTGAATTTTTTTTACTGGCATATGTTTTGAAATCCAGGTTTGGTTGTGTGGGGGCAGCATGGAAGTTCTGCCCTGTTCCAGAGTGGCCCATATTGCTCGAACAAAGAAGCCCTACCACAGTAACATTGCCTTTCACACAAGACGGAATGCTCTTCGAGTTGCTGAAGTCTGGATGGACCAATACAAATCTAATGTCTATTTGGCATGGAACCTTCCGATGAAGGTAAGCAATAAAAGGTGGCATAGAATGAAACTGGATATATCTAGGCATAGCTTGATAATAAGAGTTCAGTACATGGAAATGACATACCGTATGTCTCGAAACGCGATTGTTTTCTTGTTCTCTTGCAAATTCTGTAACTGTAAAATCCTGATGTAAAACAGGCAGATCAGAACAAAATACAGGATCATTAATATGCACGCCATAGACTGCGTTTGATTGGCCACAACTTTTCATGAAATTACATTGATGATAATTTCCCCATTATTTTTGATCTAATCTATTATGCTTACTACGTATGTGGGACTTTTATTTTGAAAACCGGACATATCACTCAGCTCTTAGTGATTTTTATGGAGTGAAAATATGCGATTAAAACTCGTCTGTTTATGTCGAGGTTGATATTAATACCTGCCTGTGTTTTTATATACATTAAACCCACAAAATACAACTTTAAATGCATCTCTGCAACACAGGCTCATTCTGAAAACATATACATATACACATTTCTGGAGATCACAAATTATGTAGCCAGAGCTATGTATGGCTGCATTTCTTCTTTAAAACATACGCTACGGGATGGTATGATGCCATTCCTTTTCGTGCTTATCAGCTGACTGCTTACCTTCATTTGGACGGCTTTCCTGCTGTTACCAGTTTGTCCAGTAGCTTGCCATGTACGTCGGCAGATTAAGACGCACGACCACAAGGTTGGGGTTTGAGTCTGACGAAGAACTGTTCCAGACAGCAGGTAAGACAAAAATAGAAGCCAAAAATTAAAATAAACAAGTCAGTAACAGGGTGAGAATGTGTTAAAATCTGAAAGCATGGTAAAAATCAGGCAAGGGATTTTCTTTTTATGGATTGCTTTTTAAAACTGTCAGTTGAGTTTAGGGTAGTGGGTGGGCAGATCAATCGGTGCTTTTGAAAACACTATTGGTTAGGTTTAGGGATAGAGGAAGGTGGGTCAGTCGATCGGTCAGTCAGTCAGTTGACAGCGGCCTCTGGTGGATTAATGTGAGATTTTGGGATCTGAACAAGCATACACAGCGAAAACAAAAACTTAACTCCTGGGGCGTATTTGGCGCTCTCCACAAATGTATATAGGGGTATGTTTTCAGAATGAGCCTGCGTTGCATCTCCGTCAGCTTCTATTTACGATGTATAGTTATAATTTAGCCTGTATTTATTTCACAACACAATCTCAGGAGCAAATACGTTACTCTGGTGGCATAAAGATGCCCACTCCTAGATAAAATACATTTTAAAATATATTTTCTATATACATGTAGATATCACTGAACAATTTAATACATTGTATCATTATATATTATTCTGTATTTTGTTATCGCCTAATATTTATGTTATTTTATATATATATATATATATATATATATATATATATATATATATATATATATATATATATATATATATATATATATATATATAAATACACACACAATTGAAGTCTGATTTATTAGCCCCCCATTTAAATAATTTTTTTCATTTCATTAATAATTTTTCTATTTAAATTATTTTATATTTCTTAAATGATGTTAAGCAGAGCAAGGAAATTTTCACAGTATGTCTGATAATATTTTTTCTTCTGGAGAAAGTCTGATTTGTTTTAATTTGGCTAGAATAAAAGCAGTTTTTAATTTTTAAAAGCAATTTTAATGTCAAATTTATTAGCCCCTTTAAGCTATATATTTTTTCAATAGTCTACAGAACAAACCATCGTTATACAATAACTTGCCTAATTACCCTAACCTGCCTAGTTAACCTAATTAACCTAGTTAAGCCTTTAAATGTCACTTTAAGCTGTATTGAAGTGTCTTGAAAAATATCTAGTCAAATATTATTTACTGTTATCATGGCAAAGATAAAATAAATCAGTTATTAGAAATGAGTTATTAAAACTATTATGTGTAGAAATGTGTTGAAAAAATATTTTCTTCGTTAAACAGAAATTGGGAAAAAAAATAAACGGGGGCTATTAATTCAGGGGGGCTAATAATTTTGACTTCAACTGTATATATATATATATATATATATATATATATATATATATATATATATATATATATATATATATATATATATATATATATATATATAATTATTACTGTATTTATATATATTTGTGTTTGCCCTAAATATTGTGTTTGATGTAAGAATACATAATTGTACTGTTTGATCAGAGAGGAAGAAAATGTGACTTAATTAATAATAATAATTCCTTACATTTATATAGCGCTTTTACATATCTTTTTGGGGTGAATCTCCTCATCTACCACTGGTGTGTACCATCTACCTGATATGATATGGGGATGGTAAGGAGGGCATGATGAACATAGGCCAGTGGGCAAATTTGGCCAGGATGCCAGGGTTAAACCCCTACTCTTTGTTTCCTATCTGGTCTCCCATCCAGGTCCTGACTGGGCGCAGCTCTGCTTAGCTTCAGTGGGCGATCATGTGAGAGTTGCAGAGAGCTAGCTGCCAGCAAATTTTGTAATTTTGCTAACAGATTGGAACAACTGATGTCTTACTGATTCTTTATATTTGATACTGTAACTCTCTGACTAACATGCATCAATAAAAAGTTAAACTAATATAGTGTATCAGTGAATGTGACAGCTTTAACATTTTTCCCATGTCGAAATAATAAAGATTTTAATACTATTTACCTTTATTTCCCCTGTAGAACCATGGCATTGACTATGGAGATGTATCGGAGAGACTTGCGCTCAGGAAAAGACTCCAGTGCAAAAACTTTGACTGGTACCCTCGACAATATCTATCCAGAAATGAGAAGATACAACAACACTGTCTTTTATGGAGAAGTAAGTGCCATATTAAAGACTAAAGTTTATCATTGTTCTGAGTTAAATGTTATTTGTTTTGAAGGGATTTCTGTTTGAGTTGTGGTTCACAGATGTCAAAACACTGACAGTAGACCACTGGACATTTTTGCCTGCACAATTTTGCTAATATGACTGCACTCTAAAGGCCTGTGTTTACTTCTTTTGGTCTCACACACAGCCATGTCCACACAGTTTTCAGTCTATACTCAACCCCAGGGTATAGTTTAAAATGTGTAGTACCACCTGGTGGATCTTTTGATGTTTTGACATTCACCTCGAGCCTGAGCTATTCACACACCACCATCATGCAGACTGCAAAATTAGACTGCATGTGGATCTGTGTGTGTGGGACACTCTTAATAACAAAAGCTGCATCACGAGGACAATGTGTGGACCATCATTGAATGCAGATGACCAAAGTATACTTTGGGCTTAACACTGCGTCTCTAAATAGCACAGCTGGCACTTGTTGATGGGGCTGTTTTGGAAGCTCATAATTGCTTAGATATTGTTAGATGGTTAGTTCATTCAAAAATCATTTGTACACCCTCGTGTCCTACCAAAACCAGTATGACTGTCCTACTTAGAACAAAACTAACTTTGAAGAAATTTTGTATGAAGCACAATGTGCAATCATTTAATTTTAGTAACTGTCATAAAACTAAAACCTACAGTTATGGTGTTTAGAGTCACTGACTTCAAAACTGACTTTAATTTCAGAACATTCTTGAGAACTATCGCTAATGTTTGCCATCAATAATATTGGAATATAGTACTCAAGCCGTGTGAACCAATTGTGTGAAACTGTTCATAAATCATTAGGGGTGTGACAAGATCTCGTATGACGAGTTCTCGCGAGATTAAATCACGAGAGATTTCTCGTTGAGGTGAAAAGTTGTCTCGTAGGGTTGTGATGTTATTATGGAGCGTGAGGATGAAATTAGCATTAAATATTGGAGGCAGGATTAGATTTGAACAGCAAATCAAGGGCTTTAAACACACCTGGCAATCCAGGCCGGCCTCGGAGTTGCACGTATCACTTGATGTGTGTGACGTAACCTTTTTTTTTATTTAGTGGCTGCTACATCCAACGGAAGCTACAACTGCAGCCACAAACATTATGTTTTATAACCATGCGATGGAATAGCACTTCAGATATGCTTAAAGTCATAATCGTCGTAAACACAAATGGAATTTAGACATGTCAAGTATTCCTATTTCTTGAATTTAAATATCATCGAGTATAAATTGCGCACATGCACACTGAACTCTTGGAGTGTGAGCACATCACTGAACACATGTTTATATTGTGCGGGAAAAGCTGAATGTTTTTTTTATTCAACGTGCGGTATCAAATTACATTAAAACAACTCTCTCCTATCAGTCCTACTTCATATTCACATCCAGTAGCCCAGAGGTTGTCATGGCGGAATCAATGAAATCTTGCAGAATGAAAGTGGAACTGCTAAAAGAAATAAAAAATGAAATTTTAAAATGAAATTACATGATTTTATATTGTTCAATTTGTGAAAAAGAGTTTGATTTCTCATGTGAAACTGTACAGGGGAGAAGCCAATAGAGTTTATAGCTAAATATTTAGCAGTGTTTGCACATCCTTTACAGCATAGAATTCATTAAAATAGAAAGAAAATACCACTTATTACATTTTTTTAAAAAGCACCTAAATAATTTTGCATTTTGTTATGTTTTTGTTTTTTGTTTAATAAAAAACTATTTTCCATTCATATATTTCATGATTAACGACTCCTTAAAATTTTGTAAAATTCTCGTCTCGTCTCATTCTTGTGAATCCAATCTTGCGTCTAATCTGATCTTGTGGAGTAAGTGTCTCCTCAAACCCCTATGAATCATGTTTTTTGTTTTTTTTTTTGTAATTTTTTTTTAGCTTGACAGCACTCTTTTTAAAGATTCTAACTATTTAAAGGAATAGTTCACCCCACAATGAAAATTTACTAACCCTCAATTGGTTCCAAACCTTTATGGGTTTATTTTTTCTGTTTAACACAAAAGAAGATATTTTTAAAATTTAAAAAACCTGTAACCATTGAGTTCCATAGTAGGAAAAAGAAATACTATGGAAGTAGATGGTTACCAGTTTCCAGCATTTTCCAAAATATCCTCTTTTGTGTTCAACAGAGAAAAAAAAAACTCAAACAGGCGTTATACATGTCAATGTTGAGAAATCGATGACAGAATTTTTAGTTTTTGAGTGAACAATTTTTTTTAAAGTCTTGTAGTGACACCGGTGGCCATTAAGTGAACTGCAGCCAGCATCTTTTCATTCGTGGTGTTGTTTATACATAACTGTCAAGATGTTAAACATGATTCAATGATACTTAAGTCTGAATATTTCTCTAAATACATTCTCTGATTAGAAGTAAAAAGGAGCCATAAATAACAATCAGATGCACCTGATGACAGTGATATGAATGTTTGCACAAACCTGCCAATTTACACACATCATATAGAGAGAGACATAGATAAAATGTTACATTTATCATAAAGTATTTAGATCTGGCTATTTGAGACTATTGTTACATCAATATTTTTCTTTGCAAGAATTTTCTTGAACATTATAAATACTTCTTTAAAGGGCACCTATGGTGAAAAATCTACTTTACAAGCTTTTTGGACAGAAATGTGTGTAAGTATAATGTATAAACTGTCATACTGGGGTGAAATAAACACACCCAGTCCTTTACAGACTTTACAGACACATTCTGGCGACACAAAAGACTTATATTAAATATGAAAAAATGGGTAACCTATGTGCCCTTTAATATGTTCTAGAGGCTTCCACGAGCTTGTGTACACATTACATTCTGTTGATTTTATTAGCAAAAGTATCTTTAGCCCTTCACATAAAAATTAGTCCACAGACTTTCATAGAAATCATAGGAATTCTAGAAAGGACTCATTTTTAAGCATTTTCTTTTTAAAAAGTCCATGTAAATTCATACAAATAACACCTTTAATGTCTGAATACAAAAGAACACTGTAAACATTCTTCAAATTGTCTACTCATGTATTTCCAACCAAAAAGAAAGTTGGTTAACACTTTATTTTGATGGTCCATTTGAGTATTAGTAGACTGTCTGCTTAAAATCTGTTGATACTGCTCCTTCAACAGACATTTGACTGACTATAAGAAACTTTGCATGTACATGTCAACTTACACTAACCCTAACCCTAACCCCAACCTAACAGTCTACTTATAATCTAATGAGAATTAGTTGGCATGTAGATGCAATGTAACTTAAATTCAACAAAAGAACCATCAAAATAAAGTGTGACCAGAAAATCATTAGATTTTTGCACTATTTAATTTTTGGTTGTGCAAATTTTGACTTTAAAGAGGAGGCACAGCATCGTTATTTAGGTCTCATGTTAAAAATGGCTCATCAAAACAGATTTCAAAGTGAGAACTTTTTAACAAACAAAAAGCGGGTCAAGCCATCAGTTGGTTAACCCTTTCAATGTGTTCTAGATTCGCAATACCAATGTGACCCATCTGTGTGTGGACCAGGGCATAAAGAAAACCACACAGCAACTCTGCACCCGTGCCATGGCTGGGGCCCTCAGGTAAAGCCTCACAGATACACTGATCTCCACAGACCTGACCTCCACTAAACCTACACTCTAGTCTGCGCACAGCAAATAGGTTACGTCTAGAGGGAGTTTCTCCATGACACAGTTCTCCGCATTCTGTTCATCAGCTGCAAGTAAGCAATGACACGACAAGAATCAACAACAGCTCTATTCACAGTTTTGGGCTACATTTATACGACAACAAGGTAGACCGTCACAATTCACATACTTGTACTACGCCCTAAAAGCATGTACTTTTTTTGTAAAGGAAAAGTATATACTTTTGAGTGTGTAACAGAAGAGTATGCAAGCTTTGGGACATACTAATTCCTCGTTAACAGACTGTTATGTTGCTTAGTTACTTTTGTCTTTAATTACCTACCGTATTGGAGAAGCAGCAGCCGGTTAATCTGCCACTCGAGTCTTTCATGCAGAGAAATCTCCTCAGCTCTTTGGGTAATTAAGAAGTGAATGTCCAAGCATATCTTGATATAAGTTCTCGTTGTTGCCGATGAATATAACACTGATAACTAGTGGCTAGATTTAAATTAACATTCATTCAAACTACTTTACCAAAGCCTCTCTACTTGACCGTTGGTCTCGCGTGTCCGCCATGTTTGTAGTTTGTTTAAACTTTTTTCCATGTTTGTAGTTCTAATCAAATTCACGTCCAACGTGCAATGTATTGTGGCCAATGTTAGCAGTTAGAATATGGACGCTTCTACACTTCAAAATTTTCCCGGAAATAGTAAACCATCCAGGAACATTTGGTATACTCTTTTTAACATACTATGGTTTAGGACATACTTATTCTATTTTCGACCTTAACTGGCAAAGCTGGGATAAAAACAAAAGCTTTTGGGTAAAAAATCACCCACTTTTTGTGTTTCAGTTTAGATTACGTCAAACATCAAACTAAAAAGTGCACATTTCAACTAACTTCTCTGGACCTAACAAATAAAATAAAGTTTATAAATAAACTAGTTAGTAAAATAGTTAATAAAAGTTAGTAAATAGTGAGTAAATAATTTTTGGGAGTTGATCTACCTCTTTAAATTCAACCTGGAAATCAGAAGTTTCAGATTGAATCTTGACCAGTTCATGTCACTGGAGCTTAACACAGCTAATAATTAAAATACATTAACTGTCATTATGGATCTGGTAAACATCATCAGAGCAGGGTGCCAAAATGCCCCTGAATGACTCTGTGACCCAGTTACCAAATCACTGAAGGAAATAAATTCACATTATCCCACTGTGGTTTATTTTGAAGCTGGGTCGCTACACTAAGGAGGGTTATCTTTTTCTGGGTCCTCTGGGAAGCACTGGCGAAGATACTCGGTGTGTGGTGGACGATAAAATCAGCAGCTATCCACAGCTCCTGAACTGCGAGAAAGGTCTCAAGCATACGCCAGAAAACTTGGCACTTTGCACAGGTAAAAGGGTCACGTTTTATATAGAGCACTTTGGAAAAAATTTGCCTTTAGTCACTAAAACCATTCTTTCACGTTTGTTCCCTAAAGAATGAATCAATCATCAGCCGAGCTACAGGACGCTGCCCTCGAGATAGTGCCGGCTAATGTCTACTTCGGCTACGCTCTGATCCTGCGCTCATGTACTGGCCAGAAGTGGAACATCAAGAATCTGATGAAACAAGACCAAGGGCAGTGAATCAGAAAGTGGAATCGGTTTTGAAGAACTCAAGCAGAAGGGGTACTGATCATTTTGAGTTTAAGTTTCTGTCTTACTACATTCCATGTTACAAAAACATAAAGCACCATTTAATTTCTGGAGAAGCTCAGACATCTTTTCAAAATGGACAGTTCCTGCAAGAACATTAAGAAGTTCCTCCAGTAACCTCTTCATATTGACAGGATTTGGGATATTTGAACTGTAGGCTGAGTAGGATATTTGGGGTTTAATTGTGTGACTCTTGTGAAGTTTTGAACCAAAATGACCATTAAGCATTGTAGATGATAAACTGCTGTATTTCAAATATACATTTCTGTATCATTGTATTGTACTATGATTATTATTATTATTATTATTATTATTGTGTTTCATTATTTATTTTAATTCACAAAAAAGATTTTACTACTAAATTTACTCACCCTGAAGCCATCCAAGATGTAGGTGTTTTATTTTCCTTTAGTAGAACATTCACCAGCATGGACTCTGCCACACTTTGAGCTAGATTTTATTGTAGGGACGAAAGGGATGGTAAGAGAACAGTGGGATGAAGGGGAACGAAAAATATAAACTATATATAAAATACAAACAGTGAACAGGTAGGTAGGTTAATCGGGGGTCCCACGATGATGCCCAGAGACTCAGAGTATGGGTACTGTCTTTGTAATATTTTGGAAGAGTAATTGAACCCTGATTCAACCTAGGAGGGAAGAGAGGGATATAAGAATGTTAATGGGAAGCAAGGAATAGGGGGAGGTAGGGTGGGTTGAGAGAACGAGAAAGACAGTTCTAGAGTGCTGGTCTGCCTTAAGTAAGTTTTAGACAGTAGGTGATTGGTTAAGGAGGCACAGTGAGGTGCAGTTCCACTGCCGAACCTTTGCTAACAAGTACCTCAATTTAAAGATTATTTTTAACAGAAAGATCCTTAGCGATTCATTAAATGTAGTTCAGTGACAAAAAAGCTTAATAAAAATAAATAAATAACAGTATTAATAATCGAAAATTATTTACAACATTATTATCTTTAATAAAAAGAAAAGACACTGAAAACATGCATGACAGTCTGGACTTATATTAAAATATATGCCTGGACATCACGTGATGGGAAATTTGTGGATTAACAATAATAATGTTGTTAACAATGTTCAGTTTCTTGCACATGCAGACCAACGGTTTTAATTCAAAGACCTCAATGTACCATCGGGAGCCGTAGGTATTACATTTTTATATGTTAAATAAAACAAATATGTATATACATGTTGATTAAATATCGTTAATGTTCTATTGAATACAAAAAGTCCTCTCAATGGCCTGAGGGTGAGCAAATGCAAATTTTCATAATTGGATGAACTGTCACTTTAAGCCAACACAGGCTCATTGAGAAAATGTAGCCCTGTATACATTTCTGGCGAGCGCGAATTATGTAGTCTTTAAAACAAAGGCTACAGGACGGTGTGACACCACCAATGGATTTTATTGCTTTTGCGCTACCAACTGACCGCTTATCTCTGTGTGTAGCTCACCTAGTAGCTCACCACATACATCGTACAAGGACTTGTGCACCTGCTTTGAAATTTTATCGGTTGAATGGGCGTTATCAGTAGTTATGAGCTGCTAGATATGGGCCGGTAGGGGTCTTCTGTGCCTACTGGTAGGCTAAGAAGGCTATTATCATCCATCCACCTGGGTAATCAGCTATACCAATAGAGAAGACTCCAGATCAAGGGTTTAGGGTTGGCGCAGGGGTAGACGTTAAATACAATTAATGGGAAATTGAATAAATAATATTAATAATTCTTGTTAACTTCTGGCTGCAGCTGTATATGATCTATAGCTGATTAAGTATGTGGATGGATGATAACAGTCTTTTGAGCCTACCAGTACGTGCAGAAGGTGGTACGTTTACCTCTGATGATAAAAAACTGCAAAAAAAAAAAAACACACGTATCTCCTGATACGTATTTTGTGCTCTCCAGAAATGTATACAGGGGCACATATGAAAATAAGCCAGGATTGCTTAAAGCCTACTCCTTAATTAAATGTCTAAAAACATAATTTCTGTCCCAGAGAACAGGTTCATGATGGCCTTACTTTCATTCTATTATTAAGTTGTACAATGTGTATTTTTTCTTCCATTCTCTTGTTTCAGGTTGTCACTATCAGTTGTTCTCTGTTTAAATAGGCCGTCTGCACTGGAAATATGTTATTGCATTATTTTTTTCTACAGTAGCCCTTCACAAGAATGACATTATATGATATGCAGTTTAACAGTAACTATGGTAACCGAGCTCTGCTGTTGAATGGATCCTGTAGTAGTCATACTGTACTTTGAACCACACTCTAAAGCAACAAGGCCAGTATGTAGGCATATGGGAAAGGATCGTCAGGGATTGTTGAATTACGTTACATAAGAACACATGAAATGACTCATAAACTGTACATGTAACTACGGTATCCTCAGATGTTGTTGCACCCATATCGTCTTCCATTTTGAATAGAGCTGATTTGAATAAAATGGGGAACTGCAGCTGCTCAGTGTCTTATATAAACAGAATATCTTCAAAGGCTTATTATACATGTTATTCACATTTATGTCCATGATGTTTGGAATATAAGGGTAAAATCACCCACTTCTTTTAATATAATCTGCAAAAATCTGAAGTAGTGCCAAAATCTGCAGATCCAGATTTCACTCTACTGTAAGCAAAACTGCATTCATGTAAAGAAATCTATCAGTGAGCTATTACTGCATTATTATTGCTGCATTTCTTCTGTAGTTTAATTCATATAAACAAAACAAACAGCGTTTACTTTCTTTCTTTTACTCTGCTGGCATTTTAAACAGCTTTAACATAAACTTATTATTACTTTCCTAGCAGTTTACATACAACAAAACTACGTGAACCTTTTGTGTGTTTGCTATATAATCTTGTGTGTATTTGACAGTTTATACACTCAGCAGCCACTTTATTAGGTACACCTTACTAGTACCAGGTTAGACCCCCTTCAGAACTGCCTTAACTCTTTGTGGCATACAGTACAGTAGAGTTCAACAAGGTACTGGAAATGTTACTCAGAGATTTTGGTCCATATTGGACATGATAGCATCACGCAGTTGCTACAGATTTGTCAGCTGCACATCCATGATGCGAATCTCCACCACATCCCAAAGGTGCTCTTTTGGATTGAGATCTGGTGACTGTGGCGGCCATTTTTGTACAGTGAACTCATTGTCATGTTCAAGAAACCAGTCTGAGATGATACACACTTTATGACATGCTATCCTGCTGGAAGTAGCCATCAGAGGATGGTACACTGTGGTCATAAAGGGATGGACATGGACAGCAAACAATACTCAGGTAGGCTGAGGCATTGACACAATGCTCAATGGGTACTAATGGGCCCAAAGTGTGCCAAGAAAGTATCTCCACACCATTAAACCACCACCACCAGGCCTGAACCGCTGATACAAGGCAGGATGGATCCATGCTTTCTGTTGCTGATGCCAAATTCTGACCCTACCATCCGAATGTCATAGCAAAATTTTCACTGCATATTTTCTCTTTTTTCTGACCATTTTCTGTAAACCCTATAGATGGTTGTGCATGAAAATCCCAGTAGATCAGCAGTGTTCTGAAATACTTAGACCAGCATGACTAGCACCAACAACCATGTCACGTTTAAAGTCACTTAATCACCTTTCTTCCCCATTCTAATGCTCGGTTTGAACTGCAGCAGATCGTCTTGACCATGTCTACATGCCTAAATGAGTTGCTGCCATGTGATTGGCTGATTAGAAATTTGCGTTAACAAGCTGTTGAAAAGGTGTACCTAACAGTGGCAGGTGAGGGTATGTGGAATACTCACAGGACATGTGTCTATAGATTGATTCCTCTTTGTTCAGCAATTTGTGCTCAGAAAATAGAATATCACGAGTCAGTTGACTTTAAAAAGAGCAGTAATGATAAACTTTCATGGCGAATTAAAGATTTGCAATGTTATAGGCATGATGAAACAATCAAATATTTTGTTTTGAGAGTTTCGAGTCAAATCACAATTCAGCTGAGAATGGTTAAAACTACATCTTCACCTGCAAAGGGATTCAGGAACTGCAGCTCATTTGCATTTAAAGAAAACATGCAGTTTTTTTGGTTATTAATTAAATAAATAAATAAATAAATAAATAAATAAATAAACAAACAAAAATAAACAAAATAATAAAAATCTTAAAACTTTGCATATTCTAGAGACATCTAAGATTTAGGCCCAATCCCAATTCTATTTTTGTACCCCTTCCCCTTGGCTCTAAAAACTGAGTGTGAAGGGAAGGGCTTCAAAATTTACCCTAAGAAATGGGACAGCACTACAGCACCTGCCACACGTCATCATGTCACCGCGATCTCATACTTTACATGAGATCAGACGATGGCGACTGCTGTAGTTATTCCAGTTGTGCTATTTTTTTCGCATTTATCTTCATGAGATCACCGAAGAAAACGACATTATGTTAACATAATAATATAATGAGGCAATAAGCTTGTAACTGTACTGCGCATTTACACAGTGGCCATATTCATCATCGTAAACACAAGAAAACAACATAAACATTATAGCAGACACTGTAAAAAATCTCATTTTCACCAACTAGACTTTTCTGACAGGGTATTCGAGTGTCATCGAGAGTCAGAATGGTGTGGGACTGCAGTACAGGTGTAATCATTATGGATTATAGATAGCGAAATTTAGCGGTTTTTATTTTAGCGTGACAGTAAAACATGAACACGATTATGAATGTATTAAAACATGTGCTTGTTTGTTGTAAAAATACATAATAATGACAAAAAAAAACTAATTTGTATTGTGGATCTCCTGACTTCCTGGTGCAGCTATCCTGCCTTTGAAATTTTCGTACCCCTTGGTTTTGAGTGTGGTCCTGAAAAATATCCATTCGAAGGTGTATCTACCCCTTCCCCTTAGCATTCAAGCTAAAGGGAACTGGGGACACCCCTACCCCTTTACAGGAATGCGCAAAAGGAGGGGTAAGGGGAAGGGCTAAGGGAAAAAAAATGAATATAATAGGTACCATTAAAAGCTATAATTCAGCTAATCTTCAATTTTAGCTTAGCGTCACACAATGAATTAAATTGATTTAACTATCAGCATTTTGTTCAAAATTTTCAAAAAATAATTTTGATAACATATTATCCGTGTAATATCACTCCGCCTGGTGCCGGCATAGTACAGCAGCAGCAATTTCTTGACTATTGCGCCAAAATGAAAGTATAGTTCCTCGCAATATTGCCCTAGAAAATAGTCATTTTAAAATTTTCTGTCAGTTTTATTACACGGTGTAACTACAGAAGACTCAAGCTTTAACTAGGAAATGATCAAAACTCTTTTTTGAAAATTTTGAAGAGTAAAAACTGCTGACTGTTTATTATTTTTTAATTATACAAATGTCTTTGAAATTTGCAAAGCCTATCAGGTATAAACTTAAACTAGGGATGTCAACTCCAGTTCCTAGAGGGACTACAGTCCTGCAGAGATTAGTGCTAACCCTGCTACAACAACTTACGTATAGGTTTTAAGCCTGAACGACTGAAGGATCAGGTGTGTTAATTAAGGTTGAAGCTAAATGTGCCCTCTGGGACTGGAGTTTGACAACCAAAGACAGCAATTTTACAGTTATCTCCAGCGTGGCAATCTCAGGCCGTCAACACATAGACAGGCTCTTTTTATAAACTGATTTCTTCCACCTTTGTTTTAAAACAAAAATCAAAGAAAATGCAAAAATATGCAATCCAAAACATAACAACCAACAGGGGGTGATATAACCCTAAGCATAAAGGCATATGTTTGGCAATCAGAAGCCTGCAAAAGTGGCTCAATCAGATGTCAAAATATGTGACGGCACAAACACTGACATCATGAGGCAAAATTCCAGGTTTCACCAGCTACACTGCTATTGAGCTCAAAACCTTCACCTGGCAGGACTTTTTGAAAAAGTTCTGGTTTTATTCACATGATACTGCAATTGTGTGTAGATAAACTTCAAGAAGACCTAGAAAACCTGCAGCTTTGAAAATACCTGTGTTCATACAGAGCCTAATAAACCTGCATGAATCATGGGATCACATTGATCATCCCAGCGGAGAACCACTGGAGTTTTGCAGCGTTTTGAAACACTTATGATGTAACAAAGCTGCAATCATGTGACTCTGGAGCTCCACACATTCAAAAACTAAACAAATGTAAAGGTTCCAAACCTTCATCAAGTAGTGCTTCGAAAATAACACTGTAGAAAATCAGAATCGTTTTTATTGCCAAGTGTGCTTCACAACACACAAGGAATTTGTTTTTAGCTACAGAAGCTTCCAGCGTAGATAAAGTGACGTGACAAACACAATAAATGTAAAAACAGATGATAAACATTAAATGTTAAACAAAGATGCAGTTAGTCAAAAGATCTGGATGTTGAGCTGTATGTACAGATTTGTTATAAACATACAGGTTATAAGGTGCTGTGTACAAGGGCGTATGAGAAAGTATTGCATATTTCTTGCACAGTAGAGGAATATATAACTGTTCATGAGGTAGATGGCCTGAGGAAAGAAACTATTCCTGTGTCCGGCTGTTTTTGTACTTGGTGCTCTGAAGCGCCGACCAGAACGGTAACAGTGCGACCAGTAGTGTGCTGGGTGTGAGGCGTCCAGAGTGATTTTGTGAGCCCTTTTACTCACTCTGAAAGAGTACAGTTTCTTGAAGTGTTAGGAAGGGTAGTGCCAGTGATTCACTCAGCAGTCCGGACTATCGCTGTAGTCTACGGAGGTCAGTTTTGGCAACTGAGCTGAACCAGAGTGGTGATTGAAGTGCAGAGGATGGATTGGATGACAGCTGAGTAGAAACTGTACAAGCAGCTCTTGTGGCAGGTTCAACTTCCTCAGCTGATGAAGGAAGTACAGTCCCTGCTGGGCTTGTCTTCACAATAGAGTCTATGTGAATGTCCCCACTTCAGATCCTAAGAGATGGTGGTGCCCAGGAACCTAAATGACTCTACTGCAGCCACAGTGCTGTTTCATGATGGGGAGTGGGGGAGTGCAGGCGGGTTTCTCCTGAAGTCCACTTTCATCTTCCCACTGGTTTTTGAGTGTGTTCAGCTCCAGTTGTTGTGTCTGCACCATAAAGCCAGCCGCTCCACCTCCTGTTTTTATGGAGACTCGTCACTGTTCCGGATGAGGCCGATAACAGTAGTGTCATCCACAAACTCACAGAGCTTGATGGAGGGGGTCTTTGCAAATCTACAGTAGAACATATTTGTTTGCAAGATGTTTATTGCTGTCAATGCTGGGGAATGATGTCTTGTAGTTAGTGATGTCTTTCAGCCTTTCCCACACTGTAAACCGATGAGAATGAAACGAAGAAAACGCTCGCGGTGAATAAAACGGCTTACAGTGGATGAAAAGCACTTCCACATCAGGACAGCACATCTTCTTTAACACAGTTACATCCGTACACCACCTTCTGTTGATGTAAAAGCATGTCCCCCCACCGCGCGTTTTGCCCGTTGACTCCGTATCGCGATCTGCTCTGTACAGCTGATAGTCCAGTAGGTGTAATGCACTGTCCGGAATAGCTTCATTTAGCCAGGTTTCTGTGAAACACAGCGCAGCAGATTTCTTGTTGTTGCGTGTGAGCAGAAGTAGTTTGTGCATTTTGTTAGGAAGTGAGCGGATTCCGTTCTGAAGCTGCGCTGTCTCAGCCTGACGACGCGCTGGCTCGCTTCCCACGCCTGCGCGTCTTGTAGCGTTTCCACAGTGCAGCTGCTCCGTCAACGACAATGTTCCACAAAACGCCAGAGAAATCAAAGTCCGGTTCGTGATTAGTTGGTGTGCACTGCCAAATGTTCAGCAGCTCGCCCCTGGTGTAACTGATTGTGTTTGATAAACATAAGACAGGACAAACTAACAAAAACAGTGCAAAACTGGGTAGCTCCCCACCGAGGCGGCCATCCGCGAAGCCATTTTGGTGAGGCTTAAGTGCTGGGTTCCACACAATTAATTTGTGTTGGGGCAACATTAAGGAATTAAGTTAACTTATTAGTTCCCAGCAGGCCCAGGTCATCAACATGATGTCAGATAGATGTTGTACCTCAACATCAGGGCGTTTCATTTTGTTTGGAATTGAAAATCGGGTTGATGTCAGAAGCCGATCAGTACAAAGCCAATATTCAACATCCAACCTAAAAACAACTAAATATCAACATCTAAGATTGGTACAGCTTGAGGTTGTGTGGATGTTACCACTATGACATCTATCAGACGTTGGATTTTGGTTGCCATACTCGACAAATAAATGTCAGCATTTGAAGTTTAAGATGTTGGCTCAACCTTGGATTTTGGTCACTTTCCAACACAACCTAAAATCAACCAAATATCAATTTCATTTGATGTCAAAATAACGTCTTTAGGTGCTGGCTAGACATTGAATTTTGGTCACCTGACATCGTGACCTAAATCTAACCTAACATTAACATCTTATGACATTATGGCCCTGCTGGGTTTTTACAAATTTGAGTGGATTAAACATAAAACAATTAAATTGTCCCAAAAAGACATCTAGAAGTGTATTGTTTCTGCTCATTTTAAATAAGTAATTTGAACAAACCACAAACATAATTTTTTGAGTGAACCATCAGCAATGTAAGAACCTCATCTACTACTTTACCTGTTGGCAATAACGCAGCAGCATATCCCAAGAATAAAGCAACTCTCCACAAACAATTTTAGGTTGTCATTTGAAGATTAGTGGTAAAACCCTGCTGTTCCGGTGACAGGAGGTTGATGGGTTACTAAGAGGGTGGTTTGACGTGTCAAAAAGCACCAGCTGAGCTTGTTCACACAACAATCCTTCCTTCAGCAACGGTAAGGCTGTTCTAACTTAAAAGGACATCAACTGTGCATACTAATCAAGCCTTTGAGCGCCTCCCACTACTGAGCCGAACCTCTCCTGCTGCCGCTTCAGGCTCTGTGTGAATGACAGCTCCCAGTCATGTGAGCCTTGCCACATGTTTGAAGCCTGCTAAATATTCAGCCGCTGTTTATTATGCATTTACAACTCGAATTAGGGCAAATATTTTTCATCTTTCCATATTAAAGAGCTCTGGTATAGGCAGCTCTGCTCTGTGGGCCTACCGGCTTATGGATTTTCTTTGTGGTAGAAGCTTGCACGTTTTATAGGAGACTTGTGTTATTTTATAGTAAGCTGTGAGGCAGCAAGTAATTGGGGCAGTTCGTTGCTCTCGAATACACATAATGACTTTGTAGTCTATAGTACAGGAGTAAATAAAAACAGATGATACGCCTCCATAGTTCATTACAGTTAATATTGATCATCATGATTCATTACTGGCTCATTAACTTAGTGATTCACCCTTAGAGCTCTGATTTGGCTGATGTCTGTGACTGAGTGCAGTAGCTTCATTTTTACAAAAAAATCGAGACAACCAGGCTTTGTGTTTTGCATCATTAAAAGTTTCAGAACTCAAATTATATTTGCTTTGAGCTTGTGGTAGAGTCTATACTAGAATGTGAAGGCACTTGAAATCAAAATGGATTAAATTCCATTAAACTCCAAAATCTCTTATGTACTTTTCAGCATTAATGGTGCCATCACAGAAGTGCAAGTTACCTTTGCCAAAGGCACTGACACAACTCCATACAACGACAGACCCTGGCTTTTGGACTTGTTGCTGGTAACAGTCTTGATGGTGTTTTTCTTCGTTGGTCTGGAGCACACGGCATCAATTCCTCCCAAAAAAATATCTGAAATGCTGATTCATCTGACTCATCTCACGTTTCCACTGTGTGATGGTCCATCCCAGTTGCCTGCGAGCCCAGAAAACTCAATAGCGCTTCTGGACACTGTTAACATAGGGCTTCCTTTTGGCACAGTACAGTTTTTACTGGCATTTGTGGGTGTAACTACATATTGTGGTACTTGACAAAGGTTTGCCAAAGTAGTCCTGAGCCCATGTAGACATGGGACAATAACCATTTTCAAGGTATACTGCGATTTGGAAAAGTCAAGGTTTTAAAACCGTCAAAATTTTCTGCTATACCGTTTCTAAGATATGTGTACGGTTTTTATTTATTTTTTTTGTTTTGTTTTTTAGGACATCTTCAGCAGAAATAAATCTAAAGATGGTGTTTTAAATTGTAAAAACATCTTTTTTTGAAACAAAAAAGTCTGATTTATTCGAATTATTAAGCCTGACATGTTTACTGCTCCAAAATATTATTTAATGTTTCTTAAAATAAAATGTCCTTTAAGCACTGAAATTCCTCCAGATTCCTTTTAATTACGTTATGCACTGTTAAAGGTGAAATATCCAAATGTGTTCATATCTGTCTTTTAAGGAACATTTCCTTAATTTTCTCACGTATTTGTTGGCCAACATGCGATCCTCTGTGCAACTTTGCTCCTAAAGGACTAGACCTTTCTTGGATGCTGCTTTTGTACCAAATCATGATTACAATCACCTGTTAACATCACCTTCAAATCACATGAACATTTAACCAATTTACCTGATTTTAATTCCTAAATTGCTCCTGTCCCAACTTTGTTTTGAAAGTGTTGCAGATTTGATTGACAGAAAAGGATGTATATTTACAAATTAAATGAAGTTGACGAGACGAAACATGAAATATTTTGTTTTCATATTGTCTGCAACGAAATACAAGTCAATGTAAATTTGATCAATGAAATCACTTTTTTTATTTGCATTTTCCATACTGTCCCAACCTCTTTTGATTTGAGGTTGTAGTAGTCCTTTTGTGATGTCATCAGTTTGTTCGCTTGGGCAGAATATCCTTATACCACTACCCTCATATGAAAGACCACTGGCACAAAAACATCAAAACAAGCAGTGCATTCCAAAGGGAATACATCGCCCTCTGAAAAGCACTTCAGCATGAAAACTATCATGGCCGTCATATTAAAGTGTATTTCCAATTCTATTTGGAAGGCCATTTGGAAGGCCTCTTCAGAATGAACGATTTCGAAGGGTTCAACTGATGGGCACTTCAGGCACCCATGATCCTTTATGCAAGGAAGTTGTATAGTGTCAAAAAGCTTATTCTATTCAAGGTCTCATCCATATGCCCCAATCCCTATAAAGCTGTCAGGTAAGCTCTTTTGAATTTTTATGATCCCTTGGTTTTCATAATCCTAGACCAGGCCGCATCCTGAGCAGATGCTGTGGAGGTCATGGAGGAGTGGAGAACATGAGACTGATTCCTGGAAGACACCAGTAACAGATGAGTCTTTGCACTGATCCCATGGGGCAACCTGTACACCAGCCAGTGACCTTCTCACACCTGAAGCTTCTCCACATTGGACGTCCAACCTTCTTCAGCCTCAGGCACCCAGACAGCAGCTCCACACAGGAAGTTTGGCCAGAGAAGAAATGGTCATGCCTAACTGAGCCTGGTTTCTCTCAAGGTTTTTTTCTTCCTTCACTTTTTTTCAATTGGTGAAGTTTGTTCCTTACCACTGTCACCACTGGCTTGCTTGGTCTGGGACTTGTGGATCTGCAGATCGATGGATTTTGTTTGGACTTCCAGCAGTGAAAATTAAACTACACTGAAATGAACTAAACTGAACTTCAACTCTGAAAACTGGATTGACAGTTTCAATCTATTAGAACTATTTTAAGCTGCTTTGACACAATCTACAATGTAAAAGCTCTATAGAAATAAAGATTAATTAAATTGAATATGCTTAAGTTAACATGTGATAGTGAAAAATGTATTGCATCAGAGCTTTAGCACCTTCTAATGGTGTGGATACATTTTGGCCTCAGTGGCCTCCCATACCCTCAAGCTGTTTGCTGTGAGAAATGACAAGGAGCTGCATTATAAAAAATAAAACCCTAACTTCTGTTCTATAGTCCACTTAAGTTGGTAATGTCATGATAGTAGAAATCAGTAAGAACGTGTAGTTCAGATCTCAACCAATTTTTTTTGTGTGCAAAAACGTATTGATGTTTGAAGCGCACTATGAAACAAAGACACTTTCTCTCAATTGGTGTCACTAAAATTGAACACAAAAAAAAATACGCAAGGGAGAGTTCTTTAATCTCATGTGGATTCTGAATGCCAATACATAAAGATTTAGTTAAAAAAAATGAACTGTGATTTTACAATGGTGATTCTACAGTTTAAGATAATGATTTTTCTTTAGTATTAGATCACATCAGGAGTGTATATAAGCACTTTTAGTTGTTTACTTTTGGGACCTGATTGAGCATTTGTAACATCTCCATTGTTCAACAGATTTCCATGCAAACAGTAATTTTATAGATATCTATGTAAATGGTAAAAAAAAAAAAAAAATAAAAAAAAAAAAAAAAATAAATATATATATATATAATATATATATATATATATATATATATATATATATATATATATATATATATATATATATATATATATATATATATATATATATATATATATATAATTTTTATGCGGGCAAAAGATTTCCTCACGTGAATTTAACAATGAGTTAAAAAGAAAAGTGTGTTGTAAATGTACTGTAGGCTAAATGCCTCTCAGTATGTGCTTTACATGACAAGAGTGGATTTATCAACGACTCTTTATGGAGGCTACATCGTTATGCCCAAAATATATATTTTTCCAAAAACACATTTGTTTAAAACCAAAAATCATACTTACAATGTGTCGCCAGGATGTTCAGTGGTTGATTTTAATATAGCTACCAAAGTTGAAGTCTAAAACGTACAATTATTAACGAAACCTGTGTTCATGCGACATAGAAACAACATTAGCTTTGCTTAATATTGCTTTTATACCTAAGGTTGTCAATTTAAGTCACACCTGTTTTTAGTTCCACAACATAACAACAACAAACACAGTAATGATTAATGGCGTAGCATGTCTTACATTTACACTATGGAGTCAGTAAAAACACAAACATTACAAAAAAAATGCTTTATTGCATAAACTCTATGCATTTGTCCTGTACATATTTGAATATGTATATTAAAATGTCTTAGGCTATGGCTAGCTTGCAACAAGCTAATCTCATCTATAGCTAAATATTCTGCATGCAAAGTGTACAGATCTGTCATTAAGTGAATAACTGCAAATAAGTTTATATACATTTGTTTCTTACAGTTAAATCCGATGAACAGCCATCTCAATGTTTCCCCAAACTCTTTATTTGAAATACAACCCTCTTTACATTTCAGTCTGATTTCTTGGGACATTTTGTTCACAACATTGTAGTCCTAATTATTAAAAAGGCCATTACCAATATTGTCTTTAAAGTAATCTGAAATCATTTGTGCTGTGTACATATGTATTACATAACACTGTTTTGAAACGCCATTCTTTAATTGCTAAAATCTCTCCCAACCCCAACATATAATGTAAATTTCACATTCAACACATCATTTCATTAACACACCCAAATCTCTAACTGAATGCTACAAGCTAATGTTACATTCTGGATCAGACAAGGACAGTTTTATGAGGACAAACACAGTGAACGAATTAATCGTTTTCAAACACCAGCCACCAGGTGACGCCATTGTACCAGAATGAAACATATCGACTCGTTAATCAACATTCCAGTGAGAAAAAGGGGTTGTCGTACTAACATTATACCTTTGTAATTTCACTATATGCACCTTTGTTCTCTTTAGTACACCTGTGCAGACAAATATGGCTTTAGTCAGGGTTCTCGGGGGCGAACGAAGAGCTGGCAGAGGTGTGTTGGTTTCAGTC
>NC_079449.1:31695787-31776335 GCF_903798145.1 Danio aesculapii | reverse complement strand
GCTCGCCCCCTCAGTAGCCCGACGCGATCTGTGCAGAATGTACTGCTTAAAACTATCATGCCAACAGAAAACACACATGTAAAGCTCTATTTACAGGTTTCCGCTCATTCACATGCATAATAAAGTTGAAGCAGACCTCAGGAAACAGGTGAAGAACGTATACAGGTGTCCGAGGAGATTGACATTCATGAAACACAAAGAGAAGAACTGCGTCAGGCACAATTTCAATCGTCTTCCAGTATCATTCTTTTCCTTTTTATAAATGGCATTTTTTTAAGACTTGAAGAGTCTGTGATGCATGCTAAGGAGGGTTTAAAGGGACAATTCAATCAAAAACATTGTTCATTTTCTTCACTATACAAATGACCTGCCTTTCCCTGCTGAAAAATCCAGCTTAAACCAGCCTAGGCTGGTGGCTGGATTTAGCTGGTCGACCAGCCTGGTTTTAGAGGGG
This sequence comes from Danio aesculapii, assembly GCF_903798145.1. Classification (NCBI taxonomy): domain Eukaryota; kingdom Metazoa; phylum Chordata; class Actinopteri; order Cypriniformes; family Danionidae; genus Danio; species Danio aesculapii. The sequence continues at coordinate 31,775,881 of NC_079449.1, read as the reverse complement.
GTTTGGCCATTTCCAGGCTGGAAAATGACCAGCTAAATCCAGCTAACACCAGCTTGACCAGCCTGGTTTTAGCTGGACATAGCTGGTTTTGGCTGGCTCCCAGCCTGGCTAGGCTGGTCAAGCAGGTTTTAACTGGTCATTTTCCAGCCCGACCAGCTAAGACCAGGCTGGAAATGGCTGGAAACCAGCCTGGAAATGGCCAAAACCCCTCTAAAACCAGGCTGGTTAACCAGCTAAAACCAGCCAACCAGCCTAGGCTGGTTTAAGCTGGTTTTTTTCAGTAGGGTTTGTTTAAAAGAGCAATAAAGAGTAGTTTCAAAAGGCAGTCATTTGTGATTTGTAAAATGCAGGTCAACAGTAACTGGCATTTTGAGAGTTAAAGAAAGGAAGGAAAAAAGAACAAACACAAATTAACAAATTAACACACGTGGCTCAAAAAACTATTTTTGCTGCTTGTTCAAACTACTTATTTAAAATGAGCTGAAACAATACAATTCTTGAGATTTGTTTAGATCAACTTAATTGTTTTATGTGCAATCTACTGAAATTTGTTAAGTTATACTTAATCGATTTGTGTTGTGACAACATGAATGAGGGCTTTCACACTTTAATGCCTGGTCCGGATTTGTATTCACACTGGCTGCATCCGAAACCGCCTTACTCAGTAGGTACTGCATTTGAATTTAAACGTACTACTCGGCTGTTAGAAAAGTACGTTCTATATAGTATGAATGTGAGCAGTATGAATGGAATTCAGACGTACTACATCTGCCATTTTGTCATGGTCATGTGACCTACCCTCGTCATTGCGTCGCTACACTCCCATTCATGAATTCTCTTGTGGGGAATCAAGGGATAGCGCAGCACATGGGACGCTTACTTCAGAATCTTGTTGGAAGTAGTAGGTCATCCGGGTACTCCTCGCATACTGATTTCCGAATTCTATGAATTCAAACACATTCAACAATTCTATGAATTCGGACATACTACTCGGCTCGCATACTGATTTTAGCATACTATAAAAGTATAGTTGTAATATAGTTTCAGACGCAGCCATTATCTTTTTTCCTTCTGAACCTCGGTATACGCTTGCATCAAGCTGCTGTTTTATGTACAACTGTTGCTAGGTGACGGCCAAGAATACAAAGTGCCAAAATGGAGACGTACGCATATCACAGTTGTTCTGCTTTTACTGAATCTTTTGGTTTTGTTATCAAAACCAAAATAAAGAGAGCCATTGTCGCGAAAAAATTATTAACGTTCAGAACATCATGCAATATCAGCAAAAGTCATTTTTGGTGGAGACAAGCAGACATTCTCACTGTTAGTCCTGCTTGTCGCCAAAGGAAGATGACACAGATAAACACACACAAATGAACATTGTGAAAACTAAAATTTGTTGTACAGTTGGCGGTTCATTTCCGTTATTTGGTACGATTGTATTCATATCAGAAGTGAACCATACCAGAGTTCGCACAAACCGTACCCCAGACCACCTCTTTCAGGCAGACTCGGGTATGGTTCATGGGTCCGCACCCGAGTTCAGAAGACAACGTTCACACTAGCTAAACGTACAGACCAAAAGTGCTAGTGTGAAAGCACCCTGAATTGTGTGGAACCCTGCATTTTCTACAGTGTGACAACACATTTGGTCTAACCTGCCAGGCCTGATTTCACAAGGGAAAGTTTTACATAACTAGTTTACGTATTGTCAGAAATGTGGCTAATTCATACAAATTCATATGATTTTATTCAGACAAAAAGCCTTTTTAAAAGGAAGCGTGTACCCAAACCCCACCCCTAACCTTTTATCAATGGGGAATGAGCAAATTGTACTAAAAGGATTGAATGAGATTGGACAAATTCATACAAATTTAAGCCACTAAATCAAAATGTTACTAATCGCATGAGATTGTGTTGAACCTGCTCAAAAGTGTTTATGCCAAGGTTTTATGCAGTTTCTTTCGTGGGCTGATCGGTTCATTTCATAAGGCAAACATGTTTCATCACGTATTCATTTCAAGAGTTCACACTCAGCTGTTGATCGATAATAAAGCGTGTTTGGCATGCTGTCCCGGGAGAGAGCCCTGAGCTCAGAATATCCATGAGCCCGGGGCTCTCTACCATTTGAAGGGCGAGAGGAGAGTTTGAGCTCAGATGGGTCCCGAGAACTCCCCTACTTGTGAACTGCTGAGATATATCTGACTTAAAGTTGCTTTAGGATGCTATTTGAAGAAGTCAATTTACTTATGGTTTATTTTTTGGACTGTGGGAGGAAACCAGAGAACCCGTGGTAAACCCATGCGAAACACGTGAAGAACATGCAAACTTCGCACAGAAACGCAGACTAGCCCGGAGAGGGCCGAACCAGTGGCATTCTTGCTGTAAGGTAAGAGTGCTACCCACTGGGCCACCATGCCACCCTATCAGAGAAGGGGAGGAGTAGGGGTGGAAGGGGGGATTCTTCAAGACGAAGATGACTGGAGTAGAAAGCTCAGGTAATTTATAGTGTGTCAGTATTCGTCTGATTGATGCAAATATGATGAGCTAATGCGGTACCAGCTGTGTTCAATCACAAGCACGTGATCCTCTCGAAATTAGTTTATAAATAAACCACACTTAATTTTGCCTGTATTTGTTTTTGTTTTTTTGACTCTCAAAGCGCCGCCAGCTGTTGACTTGCATTTAACAAATCATTAAGAACCACAGTTTCAGCTGAAATATTTCTTTAATCATCAACAACCAAAAAAGCTCATCTTAAATGGGCTGAGGGTGAGTAAATTAGCACATTGTAATTTTGGGCAGACATTCTGCAGACCAAGATGCAATTAGCCTGATTTCACAAGGAAATGTAACTATTTTGATTTTTGTCAGAAAAAAGTGGCTAATTCATATGTGTTCATACGATTTAATTCGTAAGTTTTTTAAAAGGAGGTGTGTGCCCAAATCATTTGGAGATGAGCAAATCAAACTGAAATGTACGAATGAGATCCTACAAATATACAAATTAGCCACTAAATCAAAAAGATATGAAGACCAGCATCACTCATGATGTACTCTTGAAGAGACTGGGATCACTGGGAAGATGTGGTGTACAGACAACTCAATGGTAAGTCACAAAACAGCTACATACAGTGCAACTGGAAAGTATTCACAGCGCTTCACTTTTTTCCACATTTTTTATGTTACAGCCTTATTCCAAAATGGATTAAATTCATTTATTTCCTCACAATTCTACCAACAATACTCCATAATGACAATGTAAATAATATTTTTTTGAAAGTGTTGCAAATTTATTAAAATTAAAATCCTGAAAAATCACATGTATAGAAGTATTCACAGCCTTTGCCGTGAAGCTCTAAATTGAGCTCAGGTACATTCTGTTTCCACTGATCATTCTTGAGATGTTTCAGCAGCTTAATTGGAGTTCACCTATGGTAAATTCAGTTGATTGAACATGATTCGAAAAGGGATACACCTGTTTTTATAGAAGGTCCCAGGGTTGACAGTGCATGTCAAAGCACAAACCAGCATGAAGACAAAGGAATTGTCTGTAGGCATCTGAAGGACTCTCAGACCATAAGAAACAAAATTCTCTGGTCCGATGAGACTAAAAATTGAACTCTTTGGAGTGAATGCCAGGCGTTACATTTGTAGAAACCAGGCACCGCTCATCACCAGGCTAATACCCTCCCTACATTGGTGCATGGTGGTGGCAACATCATGCTGTGGGGATGTTTTTCAGCAACAGGAACTGGAAGAACAGTCAGGATAGAGGGAAAGATGAATGCAGCAATGTACAGAGACATCCTGAATGAAAACCTGCTTCAGAGTGCTCTTGAGCTCAGACTGGGGTGACAGTTTATCTTCCAGCAGGACAATGACCCAAAGCACACCACCAAAATATCAATGGAGTGGCTTCACAACAACTCGGTGAATGTCCTTGAGTGGCCCAGCCAGAGCCCAGAGCTAAATTCTATTGAACATGTCTGGAGAGATCTGAAAATGGCTGTACATCATCGCTTCCCATCCAACCTGATAGAGCTTGAGAGGTACTGCAAAGAGGAACAATTCCCAAAGACAGGTGTTCCAAGCTTGTGGCATCATTCAAAAAGACTTGAGGCTGTAATTGCTGCCAAAGGTGCATCAACAAAGTATTGAGCAAAGGCTGTGAATACTTCTGTACATGTAATTTTTCAGGTTTTTTGTTTTAATAAATTTGCAACAAATAAAAAACTCTTTTTTTCACATTGTCATTATGGGGTATTGTGTGTAGAATTTTAAGGAAATAAATGAATTTAATTCATTTTGGAATAAGGCAGTAACATAAAACAATGTGGAAAAAGTGAAGCGCTATGAATAGTTTCCGGATGCACTGTGTTATATTGTAAAATGTGTTCATAGTATTTTTCACAAAAATCAAATAGATAGTTCACCCAAAAAATAAAACTTACTCATCATTTATTTCTTCTGTTGAACACAAAGCAAGATAAATGTTAGAAGAAGAAATAAACTAAACCGGTTTGGAACAAGTATGATTAAACAAGGATGAGTAAATGATGAGTAATAATTTTTAATTTCTGGGTGAACTGTCCCATTAAAATAATCTAATGAAGTAAGTCATTTATGTTGAATAGGTTTGTCCAAGTCTCTTGGACTTATCGAAGGTTTTTGGAGGCCGGGGTAGAGGAGGTATACCAGCCACACTTACACCAGCAGAAGAAAAGGAGGCCAAATTCCTGAGGGAGAAATATGGCTACAATGCATTTCTGAGTGACAAAATCTCTCTGGATAGATCAATTCCAGACTACCGTCCCAGCAAGTTAGTGCCACTGACCTTTTTATTTTAACCTTTAGGTACCTTACAGTTACTCTTGATGTAATATGATTGATTTACCTGAAGGGCAAAGATAAGAAAAACCTATAGCTGTAGATTCAGGAGTTCACACGTATTTACACTAATTAGACAGAAAGTTATGCTGCGGTCACACAAGAGTTTGTGAGTGCGAAATTCTGTTTTATGGCGCTGCGAAAATGGGTAGGATTAAACAAGATGATTAGACATTAAAAGAAGTGAGTGATTGCTCCATATTTTTTATTTGTCCAGAGAGGTCATGTTTTGATCTTCGATTGGTCTCACGCAGCCAAGTGATGCGATTTCGCAGGTCAGAGTTCACCAAGCTTGAACTTTGCAATGCAATGAACTGCGAAACTTGATGCACGAATTAATGAAGTCTATGGGGAGAAAAGTCCAGTGTGACCACAGCTTTATGGTATTTGATGGGCTGTCCAAAGGGAGGGCACTGAGCTCAGTATTTTGACTGTACCCGAAGTAACTCTTGGTTGAGATAAGAGTGATATAAGTGAGGGGGTTGGTGGAGGGATGCTGCCAAGGGACAGAGCTGAGTCATTTTTGCACACGTATTTACCCCTTGATTAATTAGGCTGATTACTAAATGTAGTCTGCCTTGTGTTAGGTTAATTATCTGAACATGCTCCTTATGAACTTTGTTAAAAACATCATTAAGTAGAATGTGCTTAAGATTTTCCATATACCGAGTTTGCTGAGGAGAGAAAAGTGGCATTTACTGTTTCTGAGTTCAAGCGAGGTTCTATAAATAGCTTCATATTTGTGCCCCACTAGGCTGTGTAATTGTTATGGTGAAAATGTGCAAATAAGCCAAGCGAGCAAATTGGCTTTTCATTCTGTTAGGAAGTGAAAGGTTTTCACCACCTCCTTGTGTAGCAAAGGAAGACTCAAGAAGCTTGTTTGTTTTATAGATAATGTGATATTCTGTGTGTCCACCGTGTGTGTTTTTATAGATGGCAAAAGGCCTTTTTTCCCCCGTGCACCTGCCACCGATTTCCATAATTTGTCATCTTTGTGAACGAGGCATTGTCCGTCATTCTGCGTTCAGTCCATTCAGCTGTCAACCACAAACACCCAGCACATCTTCTAAAGGAGATCATCTTGTGGATGACAACAGTGAGAACGGTGAGAGTTGACAAGAGAAGTTTATATTTACATAATTTTTCAGGGCTTACATACCGCTTGTTACAGGGTATCCGCTGGGTCTTAAAAACCTCTTAAATCTCAAAAGCTAAGTTTTAGGCCTAGGAAAGTCTTAAATCTGCTGAAAATGTTGTGTTGTAGGTCTTAAATATTTTTTAACAGGTCTTAATTTTCCTTTTTTCATGATATCCAATCTGACCATTAACACCCTACAATCACCAACAATCCATCTCAAGTAAATTAACATTTTATATAAAAGAGAATTTAGTCAGTCTTTCCTTAAAGTAACATTTGCTATAAGGTTCTCTGTTTATTTACTGCTGATAATACTGACCTGACCTATATTTTTATTATTAATTATTATTATTGTAGACTGAAGTATTTGACAGCTGTGTTTTGTTATATTCTTGATAAGGGCTATAGGTTTTGTGAACGGATGTAGTTGAAAATTAATTTAAAAAAAAAGAAAAAAAAAAGATTATTATTGTATTATTAAATGTATTACATTTTAATAGTTTTTTGATAGGGCAAGTGAAAATCTTTTCTAACTGGGATATTCGAAAAATATATTTAGCATTTAGCCCTGTATAAGTCTAAAGTTTCAATTAAATGGTCTTGAAAAGTCTTAATTTAACTTGGTGAAACCTGCAGAAATCCAGATTTTAACAACTCGGCAGAAACATTTAAATATGAGACAATTCAAAAGCGCAGACAGTGCACTGCACTCCCAACAAAATGGCCAGGTTTATAATCTAATTGATACACATTAAACCTCTTTAACATTATTGAAAGTACATGCTGAGTGACTGATAAATGTTGGATTGAGTCATTTTAAAACTACAGTGGTCAACATTTGAAGTCGATCAAAAAAGTTTTGTTTTAAAGTTGTCTTAAGACAAGAATGGGTGTTTCTTAATAGTTTTAGGACAACTTTGATGAAAGGTTTTGATCCACTTCAAACGTTGACTGCTGTATATGTGTGCTCAGGGCTTAACTTGTAAATGGATAATTTCCTGAACAAAAAAAAAAAAAGTTACCGTGACCGACGTCCGCCACACATTTTAGTTTTTCCAGAACATGACGTCAATAAGCAGTGATAGTGCAAAAAAGAGCATCAAAATTTCTGAACTGTCTTTAATTATTTTTTATATTAATTATATAACGTTATGGGTCAACAATGGGTAAAAAAACAAACAAATATGGAGCTACAAACATAAATCGTATGAAACATCTCTATCCAGTTTACTAACATCCCTGACATTGTGTTTACAATTATGTGCCAAGCGAAAATGACTCACTCAATCCAATCTCCAAGAAGAGGCCCACAGTTAGTTCTTCCTTCATGTATTCTGGCTGACTTGAGATCGCTTTGCTTCTGTCTTCCACTTTCCTGATCCATTCGCCCAGTTTCATCTTCTCAAGATCTCTTTTGATCAGGCTCAATATCAGATTTACTCATGGTTTAAAAAATAATATAGCTTGACTGCCTCTGGCATTTGAAAATACAAATAATAACAATAGTCACCGACCAATAGGAGTGATTCTAAATGTAAAAAAGCCGAATGGTCAAAAGTGACTACCGTGCACAAAATCCACACAGCTTTGCTCGCTGTTTTTTATTCGGACTCATTCAAATTCTTTCTCTCTCTCTCACACACACATGCAGGTATTTACCATGCAAAAGTTAATACCAGATCAAATAAAATAAATACGGGAGCGCAAAACACGAATATCTGACATTTCCCGGAACAGGATCCGGCAAGATCCGGCTCAAACTATCTACTCATGCTTTCAGTATGGCAAGAAATTTATTCTGAGGTGATAATTTTTTGCCTTTATTCAACCGCAGCATTGCATAAATATGTTCTGCAATTGAATTTTGGATGTTGCTGTCATGGATGGTTAAGAAGACATGTGTATAAGTAGTTTATGACCTTTTATTACGTTTGTAGCGTTAATAAAACTAGCTAGGACATGGTGTTCGGGTATGTTTACATTGCAGCAAATGTACTAAAAACAGATGACAGCACTGTCAAAATGATCCCTGTTCAAATGGATCTGCAAAAAGGACTAAACCAAATCCTAGATAGCACAACAAAATCGCCCAGAACATCTTAGAAACCATTAGTTGACATAGAAACAGTTTCTTCGAATAATTTTTGTTGTAAAGCATTCTGATTGAGTCTAATCCATTGTGTTGTAATGTGGCGGGTAGTGTCAACACTGATAATCTGGAGTTGTTTGTCAAGCACCCTTTGCTCACGCTGCACATGGCCATGCTTGTCTATTGTACAAAGTGTGTGCTCAGGCCTTCCCAGAGAGACAGTTCAATTTCCATCGCATTGTTGGCACGAGCTGGTGGCAGAGGGCCAGCCGTCCATCAACGCTAAGGGAAAAGCCTGCGTTTGCTGAGATGAGGCGGCAGGCGAGCAGCACACCCAATTCTGTCCTCATAATGTCAGTGATTCACGGTTTGTCACTCGGAATGCAGATGACAGTGTTTAACGTGGGGAAAGGGACCGCTTTCCAAGAACGTGCTTTCCAGGGGGTTGATGTGGATCCCCATTGCACAGATCAAAGGCACGGGAAGAGTTTTGGCGTAGGAGACACATTTCCTCTGGTGTGCTTTAAACACAGCAACAAACACTCAAGCACCATGAAACAAGATTTCCCCCTCTTTACCATTTATGTGTGTGTGTGTGTGTGTGTGTGTGTGTGTGTGCATGACAGTGCAACTGAAAGGCCCACTGGAGGAGTACGTCAACAAGCGCTACCCAGGTCTTATCAAAATAGTGCGCAATCAGAAGAGAGAGGGGCTTATACGGGCTCGCATCGAGGGCTGGAAAGTGGCCACTGGGGAGGTGACCGGCTTCTTTGATGCCCATGTTGAGTTCACGCCTACATGGTGAGAATTGAGCACTTGCCACAATATGCTGCTGGTCTTATAGATGGTCTCATTTTCACCTCGACTCTTTAGGACTGTTTATAACTGGTACTAACATCCATCTTGGGTGATCTAAACTAAAGTGCTCAGCTGAGACGGATATTGTAGATGTTTACAACTAGTAGTAACATGTTTTTCAAGTTTAATCTCTTGTGATTGGCTTTCAAGTGGAACATTCCAAGTGTTTTCATCAAGTATGTCATCGGAAGTCAAATTAAGAAAATGAAAGGGGTTTCTTCCAAGTATACTAACAAATTTTACATTTGTGCATGCAGTATTCCAAAATTATAAACTAGAGATGCACTGATTGACCAATCATAAGCACAGCCCTGCTTTGTTTACAGCGCTAACCAAATAAACAGCTTGTTCTTCAACTAATATTTTCATTCTTGTCTCTTGCTTAAAATAAAATAAATGACAAAATCAGCACTCTGTATCAGAATCAGCCCATTTGCTTGTACAAACTTGTAAACTCTCAATCAATGCATCGCTATTCAAAGAAATTTTTTTCTTATTTTAAATAATGACATGATTAATGATGAAAAACACTTGGTTTTGCTGGTGTAAACTGGATTAAACTGGTTTAAGCTGGTTTACAGAAACAACCAGGCAAACGCATAACCTTGCAAAACTGGTGCTTAACTGGTTAATGTCCATCTAATAGTGGTTAAACCCTTTTAAAAGTATGTTGTACATATATTTCCGACTCAGGCTCAATCTGAAAATGTACCGCTAAATACATTTCTGGAGAGTGCCAAATACATCCCAGGAGCTACGTTTTTTTTTTTTTTTTGCAGTTTTTGTTTTCGCGAATCAACCAGAGGCTTTTTCAGATCTCAAATTTCTCTTGTGAGTGCCATTCACGCCTGCTGTTCTTGCGTAAATCCACCAGAGACTGACTGACCGATCAATCGACTGACCCATCCTGCTCCTTCTCTAAACCCAACCAATAGTGTTTTCAAAAGCACCGCTTGACCCGCCCACCTACTTTCCTAAACCAAACCAACAGTTTTCAAAAGCAATTCAGACAAAGGAAAAGCCATCACGACAGCCTGATTTTTACCACGTTTTCAAATTTTACCACATTCTCACCCTGTTGTTTACTTGTTTACTTTATTTTTTGGCTTCTGTTTTGTCTTACCTTCTGTCTAAAATCTGTCTTTACCGGACTCGAATCCCGTTGTCGTGGTAAGGTCCTCTCTGTGTCTCAAGTCCGCCAACGTACATGGTGAGCTACTGGGCAAACTGGTAACAGCGGGAAAGCCATGCGTAAACAGTCAGCTTGTAAGCACAAAAAGGAATGGTGTCATACTGCCCCGTAGCATTCGTTTTGAAGATGAAATGCAGCCATACGTACTTCTAGCTACATAATTTGCATTCTCCATAAATGTATATAGGGCTGCGTTTTCACAATGAGCCTATGCTGTATATTTCTTAAAAAACCAATGTAGTTTCTCTAATCAGATCATGAATCATGCACACTAACATCTATATTTAGTACAGTTCAGATGAAACAGATTTTAATGGCTCGTGTAAACAGGGTCTTGATGCATGTACCCTCTGTAGGTCCATCTAATTGGCTGATGTGAGGCGAGAAACCAGCCAACACATTCTGAAGCCAGAATTAGATTTAGCTTCACAGAAGAGTTGAAGAAGTGTTATTAGAAGTGTGCAATACAGTTTTGCTTATAATGATCTAACCTCTGCATCCCCTTGTCAGGGCTGAACCAGTTCTGTCTAGAATCAAGGAGAACCACAAGAGGATCATCCTGCCCTCCATAGATAACATTAAAGATGAGACGTTTGAGCTGGAACGCTATGAGAACTCAGGCCACGGCTACAACTGGGAGCTCTGGTGTATGTATATCAGCCCACCCAAACAGTGGTGGGACGAAGGGGACACTTCTGCACCTATCAGGTATGGTCCTACTGAACTTTTTAGAGGAGATCATTCATTCTGAATGCTTGCAATGCACATTATTCTTACTTTGGTTTAGTAATTTGTCTTGGGTGACCAGGTGGCAAGGTTTCACATTGTACATTTGTGACCATTAGCTTTTGGCCCAATCCCAGTTCTATTTTTTACCCCTACCCCTTCCACTTGGCCCTTAAAACAGAGTGTGAAGAGGAAGGGCTTTAAATTTTACCCCTAAGAAATGGTAAAGCACTACAACACCTGCACACGTCATCGTGTCATCGCAAGCTTTTACTTCATATAAGATCGACGATTGCGACTACTGCAGTTATTTCAGTTACGTTATTTTTTTGTTATTCGTCTTCAGGAAATCACTGAAGGCAACAATATCATGTTATCATAATGATATAATGTGGCAATAAGATTGTAACTGTACTGCGCATTTACACTGTGACCATTTTCAACTATCTAAAAACATGAACACAACATTAACAAAAACAACAGGGTTCAGCACTATGTGCTAGGACCCCTAATTATAGCAGACTCTGTAAAAAGGTCATTCCCAGCCACTAGATTTTTCTGACATGGTATTCGAGTGTCACCGAGTGACATGTGAAAGTATGTTGTGGAACTGCTATACAAGAGTTATTATCATGAATTGTAGATAGCAAAATTTAGCTGATTTTTTATCGTTCTTTTACAAAGCATGATCGTAAAACACGAACGCCATTATAAGTGTATTAAAACATATGCTTGTTGTTGTAAAAATTTGTAATGATAAAAAATACTAATTTGTGCATCTCTTGACTTCCGTGTGCAGCCATGCTGCTGTTGTAGCTGGTGTATTCTGGGAAATGTTTGTACCCCTTGGTTTCAAGTGTGGTCCTGTAACCCGTCCTGTTAACCCTACTCCTTCAAGCTAAAGAGAACTGGGACACCCTTACCACCCCATGTGAATGTACAAAACAAGGGGTAAGGGAAAGGGCTAAGGGGTAGAATTGGGATTGAGTCTTTTTTTTATTTGCATAATTATAATGTTAATTGACTGGACAAGCTCAGTGAACAAAGAGCCTGCAAACTTACTGTTTGAATAACAGAACTTGGAGGACCAGCTGTGGAAAATTCCCCTACAGTATATACATTCACCAGCTACTTTATTAGATACACCTTACTAGTATTGGATTGGATCCATTTTTGCCTTCAGAACTGCCTTAAATAATAATGACAGATTCAACAAAGTGCTGGTAACATCATTAGAGATATTTTAGACTAATTGACATTATAGCATCATACATATCCATCATGCAAATCTGCTGTTTCACCACATCCTAAATGTGCTTTTTTGAATTGGTATCTAATAACTGTGGCAGCCATTTTAATTATCAAATTATCCATGATTTGAGCTTTGTGAACATGTCTTGATATCCTGTTGGAACTAGCCATATCATGATAGACTCACTGTGGTCAAAAGAATATACAGTACCTATGTTTCCATCCAAAGATACAAATTAAACTTATGTACAAAGCTGGTATATTGCATAAATCATTTGCAAATAAAGCATCTTTTTCATCTTGATGAGTCAAAGAGAACAAAATTGTCACGTCTTGACGTCTCACTGAGGCCTGTTTTGTATCTCATATGAAGACAAAGTGCAATGAATGGAGGTGGCTCTTTGGGAGCGCAGACACTCAAGACAGTTCTGGGAGGTAATAATAAAATAATCGCAAACCACTTTAATGACAGACTTTGGCTAAGGGATTTAGAATGACCAAAACAACATTTCAGATGTTTTAACACATGATCTATTAAAGAGCTCATATTATGGGTTTTTGAAAATGCCCTTCCATGTAGTGTGTAACACAGCTCTAAGTGAAGTGAAATATCCAGCTAAGGCTTAAATCTGTAAGTGTACAGTGTTTAAACTATTGATTCATCTATAAAAGAGTCGACTCATAGTGCTTCAAACGAGTCGTCTTGATAACGAGTCATTAGGTGTTTCGCGATGATGCAGCCACGAAACACAAGCCTCGCCAGTAGTTACGCGCGCAAACCAGGGAGATTTGAAACGTGCGGCCCCGCCCACTAACACAGAAAAAACACTAGACACACACACACAGACGCCGCCGGTCGAATGAAGTCACGCTGTGCTCAGATGGATAATATTGACAGTCTCTACACCCAAAGATGAGTTGTTAACCTGGTACAGTACACGCGGTTACTCTTATATTCTCTTATCACATGTAAGCCACGTAAAAACGCGACGCGTGCCGCTTTGTTTACGGATTTAACGTTAAAGGCTTTTGTGAGCTCGCGTTCCACTGCCGTTTGTCGTTGCTATGGCGATCGTAAGCTAGGAGACAGGAGACTCGTGTCACTTTCCCTAGTTCTTCTGAGGAGCGTTGGTGTGTGTGTGTGTGTGTGTGGTGAGAGAGAGAGAGGAGAGAGAAGAGAGGAGACTCGCGTCGCTTTCCCTAGTTCTTCTGAGGAGCGTTGTGTGTGTGTGTGTGTGTGTGTGTGTGTGTGTGTGTGTGTGTGTGTGTGTGTGTGTGTGTGTGTGTGTGTGTGTGAGTAAGAGAGAGAGAGAGAGATTAGAGAGAGAGAGAGATGAGAGAGAGAGAGAGACTCGCGTCGCTTTCCCTAGTTCTTCTGAGGAGCGTTGTGTGTGTGTGTGAGAGAGAGAGAGGGAGAGGGAGAGGCTAGGAGACTCGCGTCGATCTCCCCAGTTCTTCTGAGGAGGGTTGTGTGTGTGTGTGAAAAAAGCCTTTACACTATGAAGCGCCGTGTGCACTGTGACTACTTTTATATAGTTGATTACCAGCTGGGCATTTCACTCTGTCTCGTGCTGAAGCCTGTCACTGTCGACCAATCGCAGCAGGCTGTCATCGGTCCAATCAGCGCAGATTAGCTTCACGCTGAGAGGGGGTTGGGAACAAATGAATCGCTGAACGATTCATATGGGAGTCGCTGGGATAATTAGGTAAAAATAAATGCAGATTATAAGACCATAAAAAGTGTTTTATGACCTTGCATGCATATTAGACTGTTGTTGGAGACCCTTACAAACCTAAATATGACCCCTATTTCATGTAATATGGGCTCTTTAAAACAGAATCACATCTCTTTTTTTGATGCGCATGCATGAATTTATTCAGTAAATGTGTTTCCATCATAATTATGCAAATTTTTTTCATATCAAATACAAAGCTTAACCTACTCAGTTGTGCACAAAATGTGAAGTGCAAATGTGCAGTTTTTTTTATGCACATTTTTCAAAGTTTCTGAGCATCTTAGTGTTTCCGTTAAGCATTTTTTATGCAACATTCCAAAATGGCCATACAATTAGGTGGATGGAAACATAGCTATGGACAGGGACATTATTGTCTATACAACAACACGTGCAATTTAGAATTTTTGATAATGAATTGAATATGTAGACTCAATTGGCAGTTCTTATTTCACAGAACTGCCACTGATGTGATCATCTGCTTCAAGGTTTGATGTGTTGTTTATTCAGAGATGTTCTTCTACAGACCTCAGATGGTAGTTTGAGTAAATGCTGTCTTTCTATCTGCTGAATCACCTCTGATCGACTAGGCTTTTTCACCCACGGGACTGCTGCTCACTGGATAATCTCTCTTTGAGCCATTCTCTGTTAAAAATCCTAGTAGATCAGCAGTTTCTGAAACACTCAGACCAAACTTGTCTGAATCGAACAACTGTGACATGGTTAAATGGCACTTACAAATTACTTTTGTTTCTGATTATAAAGTTCAGAAGATTGCCATAACCATGTTTACTTACTAAGTGCATTGAGCTGCTTATATGAATTGAGTTTAAATGTGATTGGCTGATTAGATATTTGCGCTAACAGGCAGTTGAATGGGTGTACCTAATAAAGTGGCTGGCGACTGTATCTGCCCTGGTCATTCTAAATTATATAGAAAATATTAAACCATAAAATAATAGCTAAAGTACACCAGAGTGTTTCACTGAAAGGCTGAAAGTAAACAGAGCATGCTGAAAGTTGCAGCGGTTTAAAGCATGTTAATATTTAATGAGGTTAGCATTGTTCAGATTGTGATTGGTTTTTGGCTTGCCAATATTCTACAACAATATTGTTTCTCATTGTGTATCTCTGGTTTCAGCACCACAGTTTCATATCCCATGGGTTAAAAGCAGAAATAATACTTTCAAATTAATATGTTACAGGTTAAGTGATCCTAAAAGTACATTTGCTAACATTTTCCTCTCAAACACAAACCTTAAAAAATGATCTTACTATTAAGAATGAATGTGGCATCTAAATTGGTTCCATATCAACTAAAATCGATAAAAAAAGTAAATATCAAAATAAAATATAAATAATTTCTTCGTCAAACAGTAAACATATAATACAGCATTAAATGTAACAGATGCTAGCTAGTGAAGTGCTATACAGGTAAACCTCACTCTTCTGACCTGTAAGCGACAGACACCGATACAAGAAAGGTGCAGTAGCACCAGTGGGTTAAAACATGGGGCCTCGTCTGGCATGGGAGTGAGGTTTAGAGGGTTAGTGTAACAGCAGCCAGCTAGCTAAGTGCTATGCAGGTAATCTCACTCCTTTGACCTCTAAGGTGCTCTAGCGACAACCGCTAGATGCCATGGTCTTTAGCTTCCTTATTAGAGCAACCGACTCCCATGTAAAGAATCGCCGGGTTCGATCCCTGCTCATACCAAGTTGCGTGCAGTAGCACTGCGGGTTACAAAATAATATAGGATATTATATATTTTAACTGTTGTCAATATTTAATATTTTATTTAGTTATACAGTCAGCAATGACATTCATTATTTGTTCATGAGTTATTCAATAATATATCAAGCAGCATTGAAAAAACTAATTGTAAAAATTTGTATTTTTTAGGACGCCTGCAATGATAGGCTGTTCTTTGTGGTAAACCGGGAATACTTTGGGGATTGGGCCTACTGGACGCAGGGATGGATGTGTATGGAGGCGAAAATATAGAGCTGGGAATCAGGGTTAGTATGCCACCCACATCCCACTGCTAAAGTAGAGCATTCGCAAACTAAACCTCACCTACGCTCACTCCATACAACCTCTATTTGATAGGAATTTTTGACTTTTTACTTTTAAAATTTTGCCAGAACTGAATTTTTTTTACTGGCATATGTTTTGAAA
Source organism: Danio aesculapii (assembly GCF_903798145.1). Lineage (NCBI taxonomy): Eukaryota > Metazoa > Chordata > Actinopteri > Cypriniformes > Danionidae > Danio > Danio aesculapii. The sequence goes on along the minus strand of NC_079449.1, from coordinate 31,759,828 downwards.
TCCAGGTTTGGTTGTGTGGGGGCAGCATGGAAGTTCTGCCCTGTTCCAGAGTGGCCCATATTGCTCGAACAAAGAAGCCCTACCACAGTAACATTGCCTTTCACACAAGACGGAATGCTCTTCGAGTTGCTGAAGTCTGGATGGACCAATACAAATCTAATGTCTATTTGGCATGGAACCTTCCGATGAAGGTAAGCAATAAAAGGTGGCATAGAATGAAACTGGATATATCTAGGCATAGCTTGATAATAAGAGTTCAGTACATGGAAATGACATACCGTATGTCTCGAAACGCGATTGTTTTCTTGTTCTCTTGCAAATTCTGTAACTGTAAAATCCTGATGTAAAACAGGCAGATCAGAACAAAATACAGGATCATTAATATGCACGCCATAGACTTGCGTTTTGATTGGCCACAACTTTTCATGAAATTACATTGATGATAATTTCCCCATTATTTTTGATCTAATCTATTATGCTTACTACGTATGTGGGACTTTTATTTTGAAAACCGGACATATCACTCAGCTCTTAGTGATTTTTATGGAGTGAAAATATGCGATTAAAACTCGTCTGTTTATGTCGAGGTTGATATTAATACCTGCCTGTGTTTTTATATACATTAACCCACAAAATACAACTTTAAATGCATCTCTGCAAACACAGGCTCATTCTGAAAACATATACATATACACATTTCTGGAGATCACAATTATGTAGCCAGAGCTATGTATGGCTGCATTTCTTCTTTAAAACATACGCTACGGGATGGTATGATGCCATTCCTTTTCGTGCTTTATCAGCTGACTGCTTACCTTCATTTGGACGGCTTTCCTGCTGTTACCGTTTGTCCAGTAGCTTGCCATGTACGTCGGCAGATTAAGACGCACGACCACAAGGTTGGGGTTTTTGAGTCTGACGAAGAACTGTTCCAGACAGCAGGTAAGACAAAAATAGAAGCCAAAAATTAAAATAAACAAGTCAGTAACAGGGTGAGAATGTGTTAAAATCTGAAAGCATGGTAAAAATCAGGCAAGGGATTTTCTTTTTATGGATTGCTTTTTAAAACTGTCAGTTGAGTTTAGGGTAGTGGTGGGCAGATCAATCGGTGCTTTTGAAAACACTATTGGTTAGGTTTAGGGATAGAGGAAGGTGGGTCAGTCGATCGGTCAGTCAGTCAGTTGACAGCGGCCTCTGGTGGATTTAATGTGAGATTTTGGGATCTGAACAAGCATACACAGCGAAAACAAAAACTTAACTCCTGGGGCGTATTTGGCGCTCTCCACAAATGTATATAGGGGTATGTTTTCAGAATGAGCCTGCGTTGCATCTCCGTCAGCTTCTATTTACGATGTATAGTTATAATTTAGCCTGTATTTATTTCACAACACAATCTCAGGAGCAAATACGTTACTCTGGTGGCATAAAGATGCCCACTCCTAGATAAAATACATTTTAAAATATATTTTCTATATACATGTAGATATCACTGAACAATTTAATACATTGTATCATTATATATTATTCTGTATTTTGTTATCGCCTAATATTTATGTTATTTTATATATATATATATATATATATATATATATATATATATATATATATATATATATATATATATATATATATATATATATATATAAATACACACACAATTGAAGTCTGATTTATTAGCCCCCCATTTAAATAATTTTTTTCATTTCATTAATAATTTTTCTATTTAAATTATTTTATATTTCTTAATGATGTTAAGCAGAGCAAGGAAATTTTCACAGTATGTCTGATAATATTTTTTCTTCTGGAGAAAGTCTGATTTGTTTTAATTTGGCTAGAATAAAAGCAGTTTTTAATTTTTAAAAGCAATTTTAATGTCAAATTTATTAGCCCCTTTAAGCTATATATTTTTTCAATAGTCTACAGAACAAACCATCGTTATACAATAACTTGCCTAATTACCCTAACCTGCCTAGTTAACCTAATTAACCTAGTTAAGCCTTTAAATGTCACTTTAAGCTGTATTGAAGTGTCTTGAAAAATATCTAGTCAAATATTATTTACTGTTATCATGGCAAAGATAAAATAAATCAGTTATTAGAAATGAGTTATTAAAACTATTATGTGTAGAAATGTGTTGAAAAAATATTTTCTTCGTTAAACAGAAATTGGGAAAAAAAATAAACGGGGGCTATTAATTCAGGGGGGCTAATAATTTTGACTTCAACTGTATATATATATATATATATATATATATATATATATATATATATATATATATATATATATATATATATATATATATATATATATATATAATTATTACTGTATTTATATATATTTGTGTTTGCCCTAAATATTGTGTTTGATGTAAGAATACATAATTGTACTGTTTGATCAGAGAGGAAGAAATGTGACTTAATTAATAATAATAATTCCTTACATTTATATAGCGCTTTTACATATCTTTTTGGGGTGAATCTCCTCATCTACCACTGGTGTGTACCATCTACCTGATATGATATGGGGATGGTAAGGAGGGCATGATGAACATAGGCCAGTGGGCAAATTTGGCCAGGATGCCAGGGTTAAACCCCTACTCTTTGTTTCCTATCTGGTCTCCCATCCAGGTCCTGACTGGGCGCAGCTCTGCTTAGCTTCAGTGGGCGATCATGTGAGAGTTGCAGAGAGCTAGCTGCCAGCAAATTTTGTAATTTTGCTAACAGATTGGAACAACTGATGTCTTACTGATTCTTTATATTTGATACTGTAACTCTCTGACTAACATGCATCAATAAAAAGTTAAACTAATATAGTGTATCAGTGAATGTGACAGCTTTAACATTTTTCCCATGTCGAAATAATAAAGATTTTAATACTATTTACCTTTATTTCCCCTGTAGAACCATGGCATTGACTATGGAGATGTATCGGAGAGACTTGCGCTCAGGAAAAGACTCCAGTGCAAAAACTTTGACTGGTACCTCGACAATATCTATCCAGAAATGAGAAGATACAACAACACTGTCTTTTATGGAGAAGTAAGTGCCATATTAAAGACTAAAGTTTATCATTGTTCTGAGTTAAATGTTATTTGTTTTGAAGGGATTTCTGTTTGAGTTGTGGTTCACAGATGTCAAAACACTGACAGTAGACCACTGGACATTTTTGCCTGCACAATTTTGCTAATATGACTGCACTCTAAAGGCCTGTGTTTACTTCTTTTGGTCTCACACACAGCCATGTCCACACAGTTTTCAGTCTATACTCAACCCCAGGGTATAGTTTAAAATGTGTAGTACCACCTGGTGGATCTTTTGATGTTTTGACATTCACCTCGAGCCTGAGCTATTCACACACACCATCATGCAGACTGCAAAATTAGACTGCATGTGGATCTGTGTGTGTGGGACACTCTTAATAACAAAAGCTGCATCACGAGGACAATGTGTGGACCATCATTGAATGCAGATGACCAAAGTATACTTTGGGCTTAACACTGCGTCTCTAAATAGCACAGCTGGCACTTGTTGATGGGGCTGTTTTGGAAGCTCATAATTGCTTAGATATTGTTAGATGGTTAGTTCATTCAAAAATCATTTGTACACCCTCGTGTCCTACCAAAACCAGTATGACTGTCCTACTTAGAACAAAAACTAACTTTGAAGAAATTTTGTATGAAGCACAATGTGCAATCATTTAATTTTAGTAACTGTCATAAAACTAAAACCTACAGTTATGGTGTTTAGAGTCACTGACTTCAAAACTGACTTTAATTTCAGAACATTCTTGAGAACTATCGCTAATGTTTGCCATCAATAATATTGGAATATAGTACTCAAGCCGTGTGAACCAATTGTGTGAAACTGTTCATAAATCATTAGGGGTGTGACAAGATCTCGTATGACGAGTTCTCGCGAGATTAAATCACGAGAGATTTCTCGTTGAGGTGAAAAGTTGTCTCGTAGGGTTGTGATGTTATTATGGAGCGTGAGGATGAAATTAGCATTAAATATTGGAGGCAGGATTAGATTTGAACAGCAAATCAAGGGCTTTAAACACACCTGGCAATCCAGGCCGGCCTCGGAGTTGCACGTATCACTTGATTGTGTGTGACGTAACCTTTTTTTTTATTTAGTGGCTGCTACATCCAACGGAAGCTACAACTGCAGCCACAAACATTATGTTTTATAACCATGCGATGGAATAGCACTTCAGATATGCTTAAAGTCATAATCGTCGTAAACACAAATGGAATTTAGACATGTCAAGTATTCCTATTTCTTGAATTTAAATATCATCGAGTATAAATTGCGCACATGCACACTGAACTCTTGGAGTGTGAGCACATCACTGAACACATGTTTATATTGTGCGGGAAAAGCTGAATGTTTTTTTTATTCAACGTGCGGTATCAAATTACATTAAAACAACTCTCTCCTATCAGTCCTACTTCATATTCACATCCAGTAGCCCAGAGGTTGTCATGGCGGAATCAATGAAATCTTGCAGAATGAAAGTGGAACTGCTAAAAGAAATAAAAAATGAAATTTTAAAATGAAATTACATGATTTTATATTGTTCAATTTGTGAAAAAGAGTTTGATTTCTCATGTGAAACTGTACAGGGGAGAAGCCAATAGAGTTTATAGCTAAATATTTAGCAGTGTTTGCACATCCTTTACAGCATAGAATTCATTAAAATAGAAAGAAAATACCACTTATTACATTTTTTTTAAAAAGCACCTAAATAATTTTGCATTTTGTTATGTTTTTTGTTTTTTGTTTAATAAAAAACTATTTTCCATTCATATATTTCATGATTAACGACTCCTTAAAAATTTTGTAAAATTCTCGTCTCGTCTCATTCTTGTGAATCCAATCTTGCGTCTAATCTGATCTTGTGGAGTAAGTGTCTCCTCAAACCCCTATGAATCATGTTTTTTGTTTTTTTTTTTGTAATTTTTTTTTTAGCTTGACAGCACTCTTTTTAAAGATTCTAACTATTTAAAGGAATAGTTCACCCCACAATGAAAATTTACTAACCCTCAATTGGTTCCAAACCTTTATGGGTTTATTTTTTCTGTTTAACACAAAAGAAGATATTTTTTAAAATTTAAAAAACCTGTAACCATTGAGTTCCATAGTAGGAAAAAGAAATACTATGGAAGTAGATGGTTACCAGTTTCCAGCATTTTCCAAAATATCCTCTTTTGTGTTCAACAGAGAAAAAAAAAACTCAAACAGGCGTTTATACATGTCAATGTTGAGAAATCGATGACAGAATTTTTAGTTTTTGAGTGAACAATTTTTTTTAAAGTCTTGTAGTGACACCGGTGGCCATTAAGTGAACTGCAGCCAGCATCTTTTCATTCGTGGTGTTGTTTATACATAACTGTCAAGATGTTAAACATGATTCAATGATACTTAAGTCTGAATATTTCTCTAAATACATTCTCTGATTAGAAGTAAAAAGGAGCCATAAATAACAATCAGATGCACCTGATGACAGTGATATGAATGTTTGCACAAACCTGCCAATTTACACACATCATATAGAGAGAGACATAGATAAAATGTTACATTTATCATAAAGTATTTAGATCTGGCTATTTGAGACTATTGTTACATCAATATTTTTCTTTGCAAGAATTTTCTTGAACATTATAAATACTTCTTTAAAGGGCACCTATGGTGAAAAATCTACTTTACAAGCTTTTTGGACAGAAATGTGTGTAAGTATAATGTATAAACTGTCATACTGGGGTGAAATAAACACACCCAGTCCTTTACAGACTTTACAGACACATTCTGGCGACACAAAAGACTTATATTAAATATGAAAAAATGGGTAACCTATGTGCCCTTTAATATGTTCTAGAGGCTTCCACGAGCTTGTGTACACATTACATTCTGTTGATTTTATTAGCAAAAGTATCTTTAGCCCTTCACATAAAAATTAGTCCACAGACTTTCATAGAAATCATAGGAATTCTAGAAAGGACTCATTTTTAAGCATTTTCTTTTTAAAAAGTCCATGTAAATTCATACAAATAACACCTTTAATGTCTGAATACAAAAGAACACTGTAAACATTCTTCAAATTGTCTACTCATGTATTTCCAACCAAAAAGAAAGTTGGTTAACACTTTATTTTGATGGTCCATTTGAGTATTAGTAGACTGTCTGCTTAAAATCTGTTGATACTGCTCCTTCAACAGACATTTGACTGACTATAAGAAACTTTGCATGTACATGTCAACTTACACTAACCCTAACCCTAACCCCAACCTAACAGTCTACTTATAATCTAATGAGAATTAGTTGGCATGTAGATGCAATGTAACTTAAATTCAACAAAAGAACCATCAAAATAAAGTGTGACCAGAAAATCATTAGATTTTTGCACTATTTAATTTTTGGTTGTGCAAATTTTGACTTTAAAGAGGAGGCACAGCATCGTTATTTAGGTCTCATGTTAAAAATGGCTCATCAAAACAGATTTCAAAGTGAGAACTTTTTAACAAACAAAAAGCGGGTCAAGCCATCAGTTGGTTAACCCTTTCAATGTGTTCTAGATTCGCAATACCAATGTGACCCATCTGTGTGTGGACCAGGGCATAAAAGAAAACCACACAGCAACTCTGCACCCGTGCCATGGCTGGGGCCCTCAGGTAAAGCCTCACAGATACACTGATCTCCACAGACCTGACCTCCACTAAACCTACACTCTAGTCTGCGCACAGCAAATAGGTTACGTCTAGAGGGAGTTTCTCCATGACACAGTTCTCCGCATTCTGTTCATCAGCTGCAAGTAAGCAATGACACGACAAGAATCAACAACAGCTCTATTCACAGTTTTGGGCTACATTTATACGACAACAAGGTAGACCGTCACAATTCACATACTTGTACTACGCCCTAAAAGCATGTACTTTTTTTGTAAAGGAAAAGTATATACTTTTGAGTGTGTAACAGAAGAGTATGCAAGCTTTGGGACATACTAATTCCTCGTTAACAGACTGTTATGTTGCTTAGTTACTTTTGTCTTTAATTACCTACCGTATTGGAGAAGCAGCAGCAGCCGGTTAATCTGCCACTCGAGTCTTTCATGCAGAGAAATCTCCTCAGCTCTTTGGGTAATTAAGAAGTGAATGTCCAAGCATATCTTGATATAAGTTCTCGTTGTTGCCGATGAAATATAACACTGATAACTAGTGGCTAGATTTAAATTAACATTCATTCAAACTACTTTACCAAAGCCTCTCTACTTGACCGTTGGTCTCGCGTGTCCGCCATGTTTGTAGTTTGTTTAAACTTTTTTCCATGTTTGTAGTTCTAATCAAATTCACGTCCAACGTGCAATGTATTGTGGCCAATGTTAGCAGTTAGAATATGGACGCTTCTACACTTCAAAATTTTCCCGGAAATAGTAAACCATCCAGGAACATTTGGTATACTCTTTTTAACATACTATGGTTTAGGACATACTTATTCTATTTTCGACCTTAACTGGCAAAGCTGGGATAAAAACAAAAAGCTTTTGGGTAAAAAATCACCCACTTTTTGTGTTTCAGTTTAGATTACGTCAAACATCAAACTAAAAAGTGCACATTTCAACTAACTTCTCTGGACCTAACAAATAAAATAAAGTTTATAAATAAACTAGTTAGTAAAATAGTTAATAAAAGTTAGTAAATAGTGAGTAAATAATTTTTGGGAGTTGATCTACCTCTTTAAATTCAACCTGGAAATCAGAAGTTTCAGATTGAATCTTGACCAGTTCATGTCACTGGAGCTTAACACAGCTAATAATTAAAATACATTAACTGTCATTATGGATCTGGTAAACATCATCAGAGCAGGGTGCCAAAATGCCCCTGAATGACTCTGTGACCCAGTTACCAAATCACTGAAGGAAATAAATTCACATTATCCCACTGTGGTTTATTTTGAAGCTGGGTCGCTACACTAAGGAGGGTTATCTTTTTCTGGGTCCTCTGGGAAGCACTGGCGAAGATACTCGGTGTGTGGTGGACGATAAAATCAGCAGCTATCCACAGCTCCTGAACTGCGAGAAAGTCTCAAGCATACGCCAGAAAACTTGGCACTTTGCACAGGTAAAAGGGTCACGTTTTATATAGAGCACTTTGGAAAAAATTTGCCTTTAGTCACTAAAACCATTCTTTCACGTTTGTTCCCTAAAGAATGAATCAATCATCAGCCGAGCTACAGGACGCTGCCTCGAGATAGTGCCGGCTAATGTCTACTTCGGCTACGCTCTGATCCTGCGCTCATGTACTGGCCAGAAGTGGAACATCAAGAATCTGATGAAACAAGACCAAGGGCAGTGAATCAGAAAGTGGAATCGGTTTTGAAGAACTCAAGCAGAAGGGGTACTGATCATTTTTGAGTTTAAGTTTCTGTCTTACTACATTCCATGTTACAAAAACATAAAGCACCATTTAATTTCTGGAGAAGCTCAAGACATCTTTTCAAAATGGACAGTTCCTGCAAGAACATTAAAGAAGTTCCTCCAGTAACCTCTTCATATTGACAGGATTTTGGGATATTTGAACTGTAGGCTGAGTAGGATATTTGGGGTTTAATTGTGTGACTCTTGTGAAGTTTTGAAACCAAAATGACCATTAAGCATTGTAGATGATAAACTGCTGTATTTCAAATATACATTTCTGTATCATTGTATTGTACTATTATTATTATTATTATTATTATTATTATTGTGTTTCATTATTTATTTTAATTCACAAAAAGATTTTACTACTAAATTTACTCACCCTGAAGCCATCCAAGATGTAGGTGTTTTATTTTCCTTTAGTAGAACATTCACCAGCATGGACTCTGCCACACTTTGAGCTAGATTTTATTGTAGGGACGAAAGGGATGGTAAGAGAACAGTGGGATGAAGGGGAACGAAAAATATAAACTATATATAAAATACAAACAGTGAACAGGTAGGTAGGTTAATCGGGGGTCCCACGATGATGCCCAGAGACTCAGAGTATGGGTACTGTCTTTGTAATATTTTGGAAGAGTAATTGAACCCTGATTCAACCTAGGAGGGAAGAGAGGGATATAAGAATTGTTAATGGGAAGCAAGGAAATAGGGGGAGGTAGGGTGGGTTTGAGAGAACGAGAAAGACAGTTCTAGAGTGCTGGTCTGCCTTAAGTAAGTTTTAGACAGTAGGTGATTGGTTAAGGAGGCACAGTGAGGTGCAGTTCCACTGCCGAACCTTTGCTAACAAGTTACCTCAATTTAAAGATTATTTTTAACAGAAAGATCCTTAGCGATTCATTAAATGTAGTTCAGTGACAAAAAAGCTTAATAAAAAATAAATAAATAACAGTATTAATAATCGAAAATTATTTACAACATTATTATCTTTAATAAAAAGAAAAGACACTGAAAACATGCATGACAGTCTGGACTTATATTAAAATATATGCCTGGACATCACGTGATGGGAAATTTGTGGATTAACAATAATAATGTTGTTAACAATGTTCAGTTTCTTGCACATGCAGACCAACGGTTTTAATTCAAAAGACCTCAATGTACCATCGGGAGCCGTAGGTATTACATTTTTATATGTTAAATAAAACAAATATGTATATACATGTTGATTAAATATCGTTAATGTTCTATTGAATACAAAAAGTCCTCTCAATGGCCTGAGGGTGAGCAAATGCAAATTTTCATAATTGGATGAACTGTCACTTTAAGCCAACACAGGCTCATTGAGAAAATGTAGCCCTGTATACATTTCTGGCGAGCGCGAATTATGTAGTCTTTAAAACAAAGGCTACAGGACGGTGTGACACCACCAATGGATTTTATTGCTTTTTGCGCTACCAACTGACCGCTTATCTCTGTGTGTAGCTCACCTAGTAGCTCACCACATACATCGTACAAGGACTTGTGCACCTGCTTTGAAATTTTATCGGTTGAATGGGCGTTATCAGTAGTTATGAGCTGCTAGATATGGGCCGGTAGGGGTCTTCTGTGCCTACTGGTAGGCTAAGAAGGCTATTATCATCCATCCACCTGGGTAATCAGCTATACCAATAGAGAAGACTCCAGATCAAGGGTTTAGGGTTGGCGCAGGGGTAGACGTTAAATACAATTAATGGGAAATTGAATAAATAATATTAATAATTCTTGTTAACTTCTGGCTGCAGCTGTATATGATCTATAGCTGATTAAGTATGTGGATGGATGATAACAGTCTTTTGAGCCTACCAGTACGTGCAGAAGGTGGTACGTTTACCTCTGATGATAAAAAACTGCAAAAAAAAAAAAACACACGTATCTCCTGATACGTATTTTGTGCTCTCCAGAAATGTATACAGGGGCACATATGAAAAATAAGCCAGGATTGCTTAAAGCCTACTCCTTAATTAAATGTCTAAAAACATAATTTCTGTCCCAGAGAACAGGTTCATGATGGCCTTACTTCATTCTATTATTAAGTTGTACAATGTGTATTTTTTCTTCCATTCTCTTGTTTTCAGGTTGTCACTATCAGTTGTTCTCTGTTTAAATAGGCCGTCTGCACTGGAAATATGTTATTGCATTATTTTTTTCTACAGTAGCCCTTCACAAGAATGACATTATATGATATGCAGTTTAACAGTAACTATGGTAACCGAGCTCTGCTGTTGAATGGATCCTGTAGTAGTCATACTGTTACTTTGAACCACACTCTAAAGCAACAAGGCCAGTATGTAGGCATATGGGAAAGGATCGTCAGGGATTGTTGAATTACGTTACATAAGAACACATGAAATGACTCATAAACTGTACATGTAACTACGGTATCCTCAGATGTTGTTGCACCCATATCGTCTTCCATTTTGAATAGAGCTGATTTGAATAAAATGGGGAACTGCAGCTGCTCAGTGTCTTATATAAACAGAATATCTCAAAGGCTTATTATACATGTTATTCACATTTATGTCCATGATGTTTGGAATATAAGGGTAAAATCACCCACTTCTTTTAATATAATCTGCAAAAATCTGAAGTAGTGCCAAAATCTGCAGATCCAGATTTCACTCTACTGTAAGCAAAAACTGCATTCATGTAAAGAAAATCTATCAGTGAGCTATTACTGCATTATTATTGCTGCATTTCTTCTGTAGTTTAATTCATATAAACAAAACAAACAGCGTTACTTTCTTTCTTTTACTCTGCTGGCATTTTAAACAGCTTTAACATAAACTTATTATTACTTTCCTAGCAGTTTACATACAACAAAACTACGTGAACCTTTTGTGTGTTTGCTATATAATCTTGTGTGTATTTGACAGTTTATACACTCAGCAGCCACTTTATTAGGTACACCTTACTAGTACCAGGTTAGACCCCCTTCAGAACTGCCTTAACTCTTTGTGGCATACAGTACAGTAGATTCAACAAGGTACTGGAAATGTTACTCAGAGATTTTGGTCCATATTGACATGATAGCATCACGCAGTTGCTACAGATTTGTCAGCTGCACATCCATGATGCGAATCTCCACCACATCCCAAAGGTGCTCTTTTGGATTGAGATCTGGTGACTGTGGCGGCCATTTTTGTACAGTGAACTCATTGTCATGTTCAAGAAACCAGTCTGAGATGATACACACTTTATGACATGCTATCCTGCTGGAAGTAGCCATCAGAGGATGGGTACACTGTGGTCATAAAGGGATGGACATGGACAGCAACAATACTCAGGTAGGCTGAGGCATTGACACAATGCTCAATGGGTACTAATGGGCCCAAAGTGTGCCAAGAAAGTATCTCCACACCATTAAACCACCACCACCAGCCTGAACCGCTGATACAAGGCAGGATGGATCCATGCTTTCATGTTGCTGATGCCAAATTCTGACCCTACCATCCGAATGTCATAGCAAAATTTTCACTGCATATTTTCTCTTTTTCTGACCATTTTCTGTAAACCCTATAGATGGTTGTGCATGAAAATCCCAGTAGATCAGCAGTTTCTGAAATACTTAGACCAGCATGACTAGCACCAACAACCATGTCACGTTTAAAGTCACTTAAATCACCTTTCTTCCCCATTCTAATGCTCGGTTTGAACTGCAGCAGATCGTCTTGACCATGTCTACATGCCTAAATGAGTTGCTGCCATGTGATTGGCTGATTAGAAATTTGCGTTAACAAGCTGTTGAAAAGGTGTACCTAACAGTGGCAGGTGAGGGTATGTGGAATACTCACAGGACATGTGTCTAATAGATTGATTCCTCTTTGTTCAGCAATTTGTGCTCAGAAAATAGAATATCACGAGTCAAGTTGACTTTAAAAAGAGCAGTAATGATAAACTTTCATGGCGAATTAAAGATTTGCAATGTTATAGGCATGATGAAACAATCAAATATTTTGTTTTGAGAGTTTTCGAGTCAAATCACAATTCAGCTGAGAATGGTTAAAACTACATCTTCACCTGCAAAGGGATTCAGGAACTGCAGCTCATTTGCATTTAAAGAAACATGCAGTTTTTGGTTATTAATTAAATAAATAAATAAATAAATAAATAAATAAATAAACAAACAAAAATAAACAAAATAAATAAAAATCTTAAAACTTTGCATATTCTAGAGACATCTAAGATTTAGGCCCAATCCCAATTCTATTTTTGTACCCCTTCCCCTTGGCTCTAAAAACTGAGTGTGAAGGGGAAGGGCTTCAAAATTTACCCCTAAGAAATGGGACAGCACTACAGCACCTGCACACGTCATCATGTCACCGCGATCTCATACTTTACATGAGATCAGACGATGGCGACTGCTGTAGTTATTCCAGTTGTGCTATTTTTTCGCATTTATCTTCATGAGATCACCGAAGAAAACGACATTATGTTAACATAATAATATAATGAGGCAATAAGCTTGTAACTGTACTGCGCATTTACACAGTGGCCATATTCATCATCGTAAACACAAGAAAACAACATAAACATTATAGCAGACACTGTAAAAATCTCATTTTCACCAACTAGACTTTTCTGACAGGGTATTCGAGTGTCATCGAGAGTCAGAATGGTGTGGGACTGCAGTACAGGTGTAATCATTATGGATTATAGATAGCGAAATTTAGCGGTTTTTATTTTAGCGTGACAGTAAAACATGAACACGATTATGAATGTATTAAAACATGTGCTTGTTTGTTGTAAAAATACATAATAATGACAAAAAAAAACTAATTTGTATTGTGGATCTCCTGACTTCCTGGTGCAGCTATCCTGCCTTTGAAATTTTCGTACCCCTTGGTTTTGAGTGTGGTCCTGAAAAATCTCCATTCGAAGGTGTATCTACCCCTTCCCCTTAGCATTCAAGCTAAAGGGAACTGGGACACCCCTACCCCTTTACAGGAATGCGCAAAAGGAGGGGTAAGGGGAAGGGCTAAGGGAAAAAAATGAATATAATAGGTACCATTAAAAGCTATAATTCAGCTAATCTTCAATTTTAGCTTAGCGTCACACAATGAATTAAATTGATTTAACTATCAGCATTTTGTTCAAAATTTTCAAAAAATAATTTTGATAACATATTATCCGTGTAATATCACTCCGCCTGGTGCCGGCATAGTACAGCAGCAGCATTTCTTGACTATTGCGCCAAAATGAAAGTATAGTTCCTCGCAATATTGCCCTAGAAAATAGTCATTTTAAATTTTCTGTCAGTTTTATTACACGGTGTAACTACAGAAGACTCAAGCTTTAACTAGGAAAATGATCAAAACTCTTTTTTGAAAATTTTGAAGAGTAAAAACTGCTGACTGTTATTATTTTTTAATTATACAAATGTCTTTGAAATTTGCAAAGCCTATCAGGTATAAACTTAAACTAGGGATGTCAACTCCAGTTCCTAGAGGACTACAGTCCTGCAGAGATTAGTGCTAACCCTGCTACAACAACTTACGTATAGGTTTTAAGCCTGAACGACTGAAGGATCAGGTGTGTTTAATTAAGGTTGAAGCTAAATTGTGCCCTCTGGGACTGGAGTTTGACAACCAAAGACAGCAATTTTACAGTTATCTCCAGCGTGGCAATCTCAGGCCGTCAACACATAGACAGGCTCTTTTTATAAACTGATTTCTTCCACCTTTTGTTTTAAAACAAAAATCAAAGAAAATGCAAAAATATGCAATCCAAAACATAACAAACCAACAGGGGGTGATATAACCCTAAGCATAAAGGCATATGTTTGGCAATCAGAAGCCTGCAAAAGTGGCTCAATCAGATGTCAAAATATGTGACGGCACAAACACTGACATCATGAGGCAAAATTCCAGGTTTCACCAGCTACACTGCTATTGAGCTCAAAACCTTCACCTTGGCAGGACTTTTGAAAAAGTTCTGGTTTTATTCACATGATACTGCAATTGTGTGTAGATAAACTTCAAGAAGACCTAGAAAACCTGCAGCTTTGAAAATACCTGTGTTCATACAGAGCCTTAATAAACCTGCATGAATCATGGGATCACATTGATCATCCCCAGCGGAGAACCACTGGAGTTTTGCAGCGTTTTGAAACACTTATGATGTAACAAAGCTGCAATCATGTGACTCTGGAGCTCCACACATTCAAAAACTAAACAAATGTAAAGGTTCCAAACCTTCATCAAGTAGTGCTTCGAAAATAACACTGTAGAAAATCAGAATCTGTTTTATTGCCAAGTGTGCTTCACACACACAAGGAATTTGTTTTAGCTACAGAAGCTTCCAGCGTAGATAAAGTGACGTGACAACACAATAAATGTAAAAACAGATGATAAACATTAAATGTTAAACAAAGATGCAGTTAGTCAAAAAGATCTGGATGTTGAGCTGTATGTACAGATTTGTTATAAACATACAGGTTATAAGGTGCTGTGTACAAGGGCGTATGAGAAAGTATTGCATATTTCTTGCACAGTAGAGGAATATATAACTGTTCATGAGGTAGATGGCCTGAGGAAAGAAACTATTCCTGTGTCCGGCTGTTTTTGTACTTGGTGCTCTGAAGCGCCGACCAGACGGTAACAGTGCGACCAGGTAGTGTGCTGGGTGTGAGGCGTCCAGAGTGATTTTGTGAGCCCTTTTACTCACTCTGAAAGAGTACAGTTCTTGAAGTGTAGGAAGGGTAGTGCCAGTGATTCACTCAGCAGTCCGGACTATTCGCTGTAGTCTACGGAGGTCAGTTTTGGCAACTGAGCTGAACCAGATGGTGATTGAAGTGCAGAGGATGGATTGGATGACAGCTGAGTAGAACTGTACAAGCAGCTCTTGTGGCAGGTTCAACTTCCTCAGCTGATGAAGGAAGTACAGTCCCTGCTGGGCTTTCTTCACAATAGAGTCTATGTGAATGTCCCACTTCAGATCCTAAGAGATGGTGGTGCCCAGGAACCTAAATGACTCTACTGCAGCCACAGTGCTGTTCATGATGGGGAGTGGGGGGAGTGCAGGCGGGTTTCTCCTGAAGTCCACTTTCATCTCCACTGTTTTGAGTGTGTTCAGCTCCAGGTTGTTGTGTCTGCACCATAAAGCCAGCCGCTCCACCTCCTGTTTTTATGGAGACTCGTCACTGTTCCGGATGAGGCCGATAACAGTAGTGTCATCCACAAACTCACAGAGCTTGATGGAGGGGTCTTTTGCAAATCTACAGTAGAACATATTTGTTTGCAAGATGTTTATTGCTGTCAATGCTGGGGAATGATGTCTTGTAGTTAGTGATGTCTTTCAGGCCTTTCCACACTGTAAACAGATGAGAATGAACGAAGAAAACTCTCGCGGTGAATAAAACGGCTTACAGTGGATGAAAAGCACTTCCACATCAGGACAGCACATCTTCTTTAACACAGTTACATCCGTACACCACCTTCTGTTGATATAAAAGCATGTCCCACCACCGCGCGTTTTGCCCGTTGACTCCGTATCGCGATCTGCTCTGTACAGCTGATAGTCCAGTAGGTGTAATGCACTGTCCGGAATAGCTTCATTTAGCCAGGTTTCTGTGAAACACAGCGCAGCAGATTTCTTGTTGTTGCGTGTGAGCAGAAGTAGTTTGTGCATTTTGTTAGGAAGTGAGCGGATTCCGTTCTGAAGCTGCGCTGTCTCAGCCTGACGAGCGCGCTGGCTCGCTTCCCACGCCTGCGCGTCTTGTAGCGTTTCCACAGTGCAGCTGCTCCGTCAACGACAATGTTCCACAAAACGCCAGAGAAATCAAAGTCCGGTTCGTGATTAGTTGGTGTGCACTGCCAAATGTTCAGCAGCTCGCCCCTGGTGTAACTGATTGTGTTTGATAAACATAAGACAGGACAAACTAACAAAAACAGTGCAAAACTGGGTAGCTCCCCACCGAGGCGGCCATCCGCGAAGCCATTTTGGTGAGGCTTAAGTGCTGGGTTCCACACAATTAATTTGTGTTGGGGCAACATTAAGGAATTAAGTTAACTTATTAGTTCCCAGCAGGCCCAGGTCATCAACATGATGTCAGATAGATGTTGTACCTCAACATCAGGGCGTTTCATTTTGTTTGGAATTGAAAATCGGGTTGATGTCAGAAGCCGATCAGTACAAAGCCAATATTCAACATCCAACCTAAAAACAACTAAATATCAACATCTAAGATTGGTACAGCTTGAGGTTGTGTGGATGTTACCACTATGACATCTATCAGACGTTGGATTTTGGTTGCCATACTCGACAAATAAATGTCAGCATTTGAAGTTTAAGATGTTGGCTCAACCTTGGATTTTGGTCACTTTCCAACACAACCTAAAATCAACCAAATATCAATTTCATTTGATGTCAAAATAACGTCTTTAGGTGCTGGCTAGACATTGAATTTTGGTCACCTGACATCGTGACCTAAATCTAACCTAACATTAACATCTTATGACATTATGGCCCTGCTGGGTTTTTACAAATTTGAGTGGATTAAACATAAAACAATTAAATTGTCCCAAAAAGACATCTAGAAGTGTATTGTTTCTGCTCATTTTAAATAAGTAATTTGAACAAACCACAAACATAATTTTTTGAGTGAACCATCAGCAATGTAAGAACCTCATCTACTACTTTACCTGTTGGCAATAACGCAGCAGCATATCCCAAGAATAAAGCAACTCTCCACAAACAATTTTAGGTTGTCATTTGAAGATTAGTGGTAAAACCCTGCTGTTCCGGTGACAGGAGGTTGATGGGTTACTAAGAGGGTGGTTTGACGTGTCAAAAAGCACCAGCTGAGCTTGTTCACACAACAATCCTTCCTTCAGCAACGGTAAGGCTGTTCTAACTTAAAAGGACATCAACTGTGCATACTAATCAAGCCTTTGAGCGCCTCCCACTACTGAGCCGAACCTCTCCTGCTGCGGCGCTTCAGGCTCTGTGTGAATGACAGCTCCCAGTCATGTGAGCCTTGCCACATGTTTGAAGCCTGCTAAATATTCAGCCGCTGTTTATTATGCATTTACAACTCGAATTAGGGCAAATATCTTTTTCATCTTTCCATATTAAAGAGCTCTGGTATAGGCAGCTCTGCTCTGTGGGCCTACCGGCTTATGGATTTTCTTTGTGGTAGAAGCTTGCACGTTTTATAGGAGACTTGTGTTATTTTATAGTAAGCTGTGAGGCAGCAAGTAATTGGGGCAGTTCGTTGCTCTCGAATACACATAATGACTTTGTAGTCTATAGTACAGGAGTAAATAATTAAAACAGATGATACGCCTCCATAGTTCATTACAGTTAATATTGATCATCATGATTCATTACTGGCTCATTAACTTAGTGATTCACCCTTAGAGCTCTGATTTGGCTGATGTCTGTGACTGAGTGCAGTAGCTTCATATTTTTACAAAAAAATCGAGACAACCAGGCTTTGTGTTTTGCATCATTAAAAGTTTCAGAACTCAAATTATATTTGCTTTGAGCTTGTGGTAGAGTCTATACTAGAATGTGAAGGCACTTGAAATCAAAATGGATTAAATTCCATTAAACTCCAAAATCTCTTATGTACTTTTCAGCATTAATGGTGCCATCACAGAAGTGCAAGTTACCTTTGCCAAAGGCACTGACACAACTCCATACAACGACAGACCCTGGCTTTTGGACTTGTTGCTGGTAACAGTCTTGATGGTGTTTTTCTTCGTTGGTCTGGAGCACACGGCATCAATTCCTCCCAAAAAAATATCTGAAATGCTGATTCATCTGACTCATCTCACGTTTCCACTGTGTGATGGTCCATCCCAGTTGCCTGCGAGCCCAGAAAACTCAATAGCGCTTCTGGACACTGTTAACATAGGGCTTCCTTTTGGCACAGTACAGTTTTTACTGGCATTTGTGGGTGTAACTACATATTGTGGTACTTGACAAAGGTTTGCCAAAGTAGTCCTGAGCCCATGTAGACATGGGACAATAACCATTTTCAAGGTATACTGCGATTTGGAAAAGTCAAGGTTTTAAAACCGTCAAAATTTTCTGCTATACCGTTTCTAAGATATGTGTACGGTTTTTTATTTATTTTTTTTGTTTTGTTTTTTAGGACATCTTCAGCAGAAAATAAATCTAAAGATGGTGTTTTAAATTGTAAAAAACATCTTTTTTTGAAACAAAAAAGTCTGATTTATTCGAATTATTAAGCCTGACATGTTTACTGCTCCAAAATATTATTTAATGTTTCTTAAAATAAAATGTCCTTTAAGCACTGAAATTCCTCCAGATTCCTTTTAATTACGTTATGCACTGTTAAAGGTGAAATATCCAAATGTGTTCATATCTGTCTTTTAAGGAACATTTCCTTAATTTTCTCACGTATTTGTTGGCCAACATGCGATCCTCTGTGCAACTTTGCTCCTAAAGGACTAGACCTTTCTTGGATGCTGCTTTTGTACCAAATCATGATTACAATCACCTGTTAACATCACCTTCAAATCACATGAACATTTAACCAATTTACCTGATTTTAATTCCTAAATTGCTCCTGTCCCAACTTTGTTTTGAAAGTGTTGCAGATTTGATTGACAGAAAAGGATGTATATTTACAAATTAAATGAAGTTGACGAGACGAAACATGAAATATTTTGTTTTCATATTGTCTGCAACGAAATACAAGTCAATGTAAATTTGATCAATGAAATCACTACTTTTTTTATTTGCATTTTCCATACTGTCCCAACCTCTTTTGATTTGAGGTTGTAGTAGTCCTTTTGTGATGTCATCAGTTTGTTCGCTTGGGCAGAATATCCTTATACCACTACCCTCATATGAAAGACCACTGGCACAAAAACATCAAAACAAGCAGTGCATTCCAAAGGGAATACATCGCCCTCTGAAAAGCACTTCAGCATGAAAACTATCATGGCCGTCATATTAAAGTGTATTTCCAATTCTATTTGGAAGGCCATTTGGAAGGCCTCTTCAGAATGAACGATTTCGAAGGGTTCAACTGATGGGCACTTCAGGCACCCATGATCCTTTATGCAAGGAAGTTGTATAGTGTCAAAAAGCTTATTCTATTCAAGGTCTCATCCATATGCCCCAATCCCTATAAAGCTGTCAGGTAAGCTCTTTTGAATTTTTATGATCCCTTGGTTTTCATAATCCTAGACCAGGCCGCATCCTGAGCAGATGCTGTGGAGGTCATGGAGGAGTGGAGAACATGAGACTGATTCCTGGAAGACACCAGTAACAGATGAGTCTTTGCACTGATCCCATGGGGCAACCTGTACACCAGCCAGTGACCTTCTCACACCTGAAGCTTCTCCACATTGGACGTCCAACCTTCTTCAGCCTCAGGCACCCAGACAGCAGCTCCACACAGGAAGTTTGGCCAGAGAAGAAATGGTCATGCCTAACTGAGCCTGGTTTCTCTCAAGGTTTTTTTTCTTCCTTCACTTTTTTTCAATTGGTGAAGTTTGTTCCTTACCACTGTCACCACTGGCTTGCTTGGTCTGGGACTTGTGGATCTGCAGATCGATGGATTTTGTTTGGACTTCCAGCAGTGAAAATTAAACTACACTGAAATGAACTAAACTGAACTTCAACTCTGAAAACTGGATTGACAGTTTCAATCTATTAGAACTATTTTAAGCTGCTTTGACACAATCTACAATGTAAAAGCTCTATAGAAATAAAGATTAATTAAATTGAATATGCTTAAGTTAACATGTGATAGTGAAAAATGTATTGCATCAGAGCTTTAGCACCTTCTAATGGTGTGGATACATTTTGGCCTCAGTGGCCTCCCATACCCTCAAGCTGTTTGCTGTGAGAAATGACAAGGAGCTGCATTATAAAAAATAAAACCCTAACTTCTGTTCTATAGTCCACTTAAGTTGGTAATGTCATGATAGTAGAAATCAGTAAGAACGTGTAGTTCAGATCTCAACCAATTTTTTTTGTGTGCAAAAACGTATTGATGTTTGAAGCGCACTATGAAACAAAGCCACTTTCTCTCAATTGGTGTCACTAAAATTGAACACAAAAAAAAAATACGCAAGGGAGAGTTCTTTAATCTCATGTGGATTCTGAATGCCAATACATAAAGATTTAGTTAAAAAAAATGAACTGTGATTTTACAATGGTGATTCTACAGTTTAAGATAATGATTTTTCTTTAGTATTAGATCACATCAGGAGTGTATATAAGCACTTTTAGTTGTTTACTTTTGGGACCTGATTGAGCATTTGTAACATCTCCATTGTTCAACAGATTTCCATGCAAACAGTAATTTTATAGATATCTATGTAAATGGTTAAAAAAAAAAAAAAATAAAAAATAAAAAAAAATAAATATATATATATATATATATATATATATATATATATATATATATATATATATATATATATATATATATATATATATATATATATATATATATATATATATATATATATATATATAATTTTTATGCGGGCAAAAGATTTCCTCACGTGAATTTAACAATGAGTTAAAAAGAAAAGTGTGTTGTAAATGTACTGTAGGCTAAATGCCTCTCAGTATGTGCTTTACATGACAAGAGTGGATTTATCAACGACTCTTTATGGAGGCTACATCGTTATGCCCAAAATATATATTTTTTCCAAAAACACATTTGTTTAAAACCAAAAATCATACTTACAATGTGTCGCCAGGATGTTCAGTGGTTGATTTTAATATAGCTACCAAAGTTGAAGTCTAAAACGTACAATTATTAACGAAACCTGTGTTCATGCGACATAGAAACAACATTAGCTTTGCTTAATATTGCTTTTATACCTAAGGTTGTCAATTTAAGTCACACCTGTTTTTAGTTTCCACAACATAACAACAACAAACACAGTAATGATTAATGGCGTAGCATGTCTTACATTTACACTATGGAGTCAGTAAAAACACAAACATTACAAAAAAAATGCTTTATTGCATAAACTCTATGCATTTGTCCTGTACATATTTGAATATGTATATTAAAATGTCTTAGGCTATGGCTAGCTTGCAACAAGCTAATCTCATCTATAGCTAAATATTCTGCATGCAAAGTGTACAGATCTGTCATTAAGTGAATAACTGCAAATAAGTTTATATACATTTGTTTCTTACAGTTAAATCCGATGAACAGCCATCTCAATTGTTTCCCCAAACTCTTTATTTGAAATACAACCCTCTTTACATTTCAGTCTGATTTCTTGGGACATTTTGTTCACAACATTGTAGTCCTAATTATTAAAAAGGCCATTACCAATATTGTCTTTAAAGTAATCTGAAATCATTTGCTGTGTACATATGTATTACATAACACTGTTTTGAAACGCCATTCTTTAATTGCTAAAATCTCTCCCAACCCCAACATATAATGTAAATTTCACATTCAACACATCATTTCATTAACACACCCAAATCTCTAACTGAATGCTACAAGCTAATGTTACATTCTGGATCAGACAAGGACAGTTTTATGAGGACAAACACAGTGAACGAATTAATCGTTTTCAAACACCAGCCACCAGGTGACGCCATTGTACCAGAATGAAACATATCGACTCGTTAATCAACATTCCAGTGAGAAAAAGGGGTTGTCGTACTAACATTATACCTTTGTAATTTCACTATATGCACCTTTGTTCTCTTTAGTACACCTGTGCAGACAAATATGGCTTTAGTCAGGGTTCTCGGGGGCGAACGAAGAGCTGGCAGAGGTGTGTTGGTTTCAGTCGCTCGCCCCCTCAGTAGCCCGACGCGATCTGTGCAGAATGTACTGCTTAAAACTATCATGCCAACAGAAAACACACATGTAAAGCTCTATTTACAGGTTTCCGCTCATTCACATGCATAATAAAGTTGAAGCAGACCTCAGGAAACAGGTGAAGAACGTATACAGGTGTCCGAGGAGATTGACATTCATGAAACACAAAGAGAAGAACTGCGTCAGGCACAATTTCAATCGTCTTCCAGTATCATTCTTTTCCTTTTTATAAATGGCATTTTTTTAAGACTTGAAGAGTCTGTGATGCATGCTAAGGAGGGTTTAAAGGGACAATTCAATCAAAAACATTGTTCATTTTCTTCACTATACAAATGACCTGCCTTTCCCTGCTGAAAAATCCAGCTTAAACCAGCCTAGGCTGGTTGGCTGGTTTTAGCTGGTCGACCAGCCTGGTTTTAGAGGGGGTTTGGCCATTTCCAGGCTGGAAAATGACCAGCTAAATCCAGCTAACACCAGCTTGACCAGCCTGGTTTTAGCTGGACATAGCTGGTTTTGGCTGGGCTCCCAGCCTGGCTAGGCTGGTCAAGCAGGTTTTAACTGGTCATTTTCCAGCCCGACCAGCTAAGACCAGGCTGGAAATGGCTGGAAACCAGCCTGGAAATGGCCAAAACCCCTCTAAAACCAGGCTGGTTAACCAGCTAAAACCAGCCAACCAGCCTAGGCTGGTTTAAGCTGGTTTTTTTCAGTAGGGTTTGTTTAAAAGAGCAATAAAGAGTAGTTTCAAAAGGCAGTCATTTGTGATTTGTAAAATGCAGGTCAACAGTAACTGGCATTTTGAGAGTTAAAGAAAGGAAGGAAAAAAGAACAAACACAAATTAACAAATTAACACACGTGGCTCAAAAAACTATTTTTGCTGCTTGTTCAAACTACTTATTTAAAATGAGCTGAAACAATACAATTCTTGAGATTTGTTTAGATCAACTTAATTGTTTTATGTGCAATCTACTGAAATTTGTTAAGTTATACTTAATCGATTTGTGTTGTGACAACATGAATGAGGGCTTTCACACTTTAATGCCTGGTCCGGATTTGTATTCACACTGGCTGCATCCGAAACCGCCTTACTCAGTAGGTACTGCATTTGAATTTAAACGTACTACTCGGCTGTTAGAAAAGTACGTTCTATATAGTATGAATGTGAGCAGTATGAATGGAATTCAGACGTACTACATCTGCCATTTTGTCATGGTCATGTGACCTACCCTCGTCATTGCGTCGCTACACTCCCATTCATGAATTCTCTTGTGGGGAATCAAGGGATAGCGCAGCACATGGGACGCTTACTTCAGAATCTTGTTGGAAGTAGTAGGTCATCCGGGTACTCCTCGCATACTGATTTCCGAATTCTATGAATTCAAACACATTCAACAATTCTATGAATTCGGACATACTACTCGGCTCGCATACTGATTTTAGCATACTATAAAAGTATAGTTGTAATATAGTTTCAGACGCAGCCATTATCTTTTTTCCTTCTGAACCTCGGTACGCTTGCATCATCAAGCTGCTGTTTTATGTACAACTGTTGCTAGGTGACGGCCAAGAATACAAAGTGCCAAAATGGAGACGTACGCATATCACAGTTGTTCTGCTTTTACTGAATCTTTTGGTTTTGTTATCAAAACCAAAATAAAGAGAGCCATTGTCGCGAAAAAATTATTAACGTTCAGAACATCATGCAATATCAGCAAAAGTCATTTTTGGTGGAGACAAGCAGACATTCTCACTGTTAGTCCTGCTTGTCGCCAAAGGAAGATGATACACAGATAAACACACACAAATGAACATTGTGAAAACTAAAATTTGTTGTACAGTTGGCGGTTCATTTCCGTTATTTGGTACGATTGTATTCATATCAGAAGTGAACCATACCAGAGTTCGCACAAACCGTACCCCAGACCACCTCTTTCAGGCAGACTCGGGTATGGTTCATGGGTCCGCACCCGAGTTCAGAAGACAACGTTCACACTAGCTAAACGTACAGACCAAAAGTGCTAGTGTGAAAGCACCCTGAATTGTGTGGAACCCTGCATTTTCTACAGTGTGACAACACATTTGGTCTAACCTGCCAGGCCTGATTTCACAAGGGAAAGTTTTACATAACTAGTTTACGTATTGTCAGAAATGTGGCTAATTCATACAAATTCATATGATTTTATTCAGACAAAAAGCCTTTTTAAAAGGAAGCGTGTACCCAAACCCCACCCCTAACCTTTTTATCAATGGGGAATGAGCAAATTGTACTAAAAGGATTGAATGAGATTGGACAAATTCATACAAATTTAAGCCACTAAATCAAAATGTTACTAATCGCATGAGATTGTGTTGAACCTGCTCAAAAGTGTTTATGCCAAGGTTTTATGCAGTTTCTTTCGTGGGCTGATCGGTTCATTTCATAAGGCAAACATGTTTCATCACGTATTCATTTCAAGAGTTCACACTCAGCTGTTGATCGATAATAAAGCGTGTTTGGCATGCTGTCCCGGGAGAGAGCCCTGAGCTCAGAATATCCATGAGCCCGGGGCTCTCTACCGTTTGAAGGGCGAGAGGAGAGTTTGAGCTCAGATGGGTCCCGAGAACTCCCCTACTTGTGAACTGCTGAGATATATCTGACTTAAAGTTGCTTTAGGATGCTATTTGAAGAAGTCAATTTACTTATGGTTTATGTTTTTTGGACTGTGGGAGGAAACCAGAGAACCCGTGGTAAACCCATGCGAAACACGTGAAGAACATGCAAACTTCGCACAGAAACGCAGACTAGCCCGGAGAGGGCCGAACCAGTGGCATTCTTGCTGTAAGGTAAGAGTGCTACCCACTGGGCCACCATGCCACCCTATCAGAGAAGGGGAGGAGTAGGGGTGGAAGGGGGGATTCTTCAAGACGAAGATGACTGGAGTAGAAAGCTCAGGTAATTTATAGTGTGTCAGTATTCGTCTGATTGATGCAAATATGATGAGCTAATGCGGTACCAGCTGTGTTCAATCACAAGCACGTGATCCTCTCGAAATTAGTTTATAAATAAACCACACTTAATTTTGCCTGTATTTGTTTTTGTTTTTTTGACTCTCAAAGCGCCGCCAGCTGTTGACTTGCATTTAACAAATCATTAAGAACCACAGTTTCAGCTGAAATATTTCTTTAATCATCAACAACCAAAAAAGCTCATCTTAAATGGGCTGAGGGTGAGTAAATTAGCACATTGTAATTTTTGGGCAGACATATTCTGCAGACCAAGATGCAATTAGCCTGATTTCACAAGGAAATGTAACTATTTTGATTTTTGTCAGAAAAAAGTGGCTAATTCATATGTGTTCATACGATTTAATTCGTAAGTTTTTTAAAAGGAGGTGTGTGCCCAAATCATTTGGAGATGAGCAAATCAAACTGAAATGTACGAATGAGATCCTACAAATATACAAATTAGCCACTAAATCAAAAAGATATGAACTGCTGTGAGATTGTGTTGGATGCAATATGTACCACATTCATAACCATAAACATGATTGTGATTCAAGGTAAAGTGAATAACATTCTCAACGCTGTTAAAAAAAAGAGACTGGCCAGATAAAGTGAAATGAAAATGTTTTTTTGTGGGGGTGAATGGCTGATGACATAAACACAGCAAAACAACTCAAGCTCATCCACTCAGAAACATATGAGCCAGAAATACTGAAAATGTGCATTTCAGCAGGATTAACCCTTGAAACAGCAATAAATGGCTATAAAGTACCATTAACCACATTAAGAGCTTTTACTGCAAACCTCAAGCAAACACATCTTGTTCTTCACTCATCAGACCCAGATTGAACATGAAGACTTTTTCTGCTCTAATTTTGCCAGAAAATATTTGGAGTAGGTTTTATATGGTAAAATAACTTAAACAGACCTGAGAGTACTACTACAGTTGTGTTGATAGCTAAACATACAATTAATTTAGCTAAAATAATTTTTGTATCCTTTATTTTTGGCTTGTGAACATGTTATAAATGTACTGTAGAACAGTTGTTCTTTAACTTTTTTCTTAAATACTCCTGAAAGGTTTTTCATGTCAGATGATGTTTCAGATGTATGTACAGTAGAGCATTTTTCTGCTGTAATGATAATTTTCTTTTTGTATTTTAAAAAGCAGTGACAGTTCATTTAAAATAATCATGTTCCATTATTCCAGAGGTTTTAATGCTGTTACATGTATTGTTATTCACTCACCAGCCACTTTATTAGGTACACCTTACTAGTACCTCTGTTTTGCCTTCAGAACTGCCTTAATCCTTTGTGACGTAGATTCAACAAGGTATTGGAAATATTCCTCAGAGATTTTGGTCCATATTGACATGATAGCATCACGCAGTAGCTTCAGATTTGTCAGTTCTGGTGACTGTGGGGGCCATTTAAGTACAGTGAACTCATTGCCATGTTCAAGAAACCAGTCTGAGATGATTCATGCTTTATGACACCACCACCACCATGTCTACATGCCTAAATGCATTGAGTTGCTGCCATGTGATTGGCTAATTAGAAATTTGCATTAACAAGCAGTTGGACAGGTGTACCCAATAAAGTTACCGGTGAGTGTACAGGATGTCGGAGGCTGCGTCCGAAACCGCATACTTCTATATTATATAGTATGCTAAAATCAGTATGCGAGCCGAGTTGTATGTGCGAATTCAAAGAATTTCAAAATCAGTATGCAAGAAACCTGGATGACCTACTACTTCCAGCTACATTCTGAAGTGCGCATCCCATGGACGCTGCGCTATCCCCGTGAGAGAATTTCATGAATGGCAGTAAAGTGGCGCAACTGATGCAGGTAGATCACCTGACCATGACAAAATGGCAGATGTAGTACGTCTGAATTCCATTCATACTGCTCACATTCATACTATATAGAACGTACTTTCTAACTGCCGAGTAGTATGTTTAAATTCAAATGCAGTACCTACTGAGTAGGCGGTTTCGGACGCAGCCTTAATGTACTTCACTTTTTGCACTGTTTACTAGCAATGAATTCACATGAATTTTCAAGTTTCTTGTGATTGTTTTGATGGTTTATAATTTCCATACCCAATAAAATATTTGAAGTTTGACAGAATTAGAAAGAAATTTTATTTTAGTTCTTTATAATTATGTCACACATTTTTCCTAAACTGTGCAACTATTAAATTAATTGATGTTAAAGAAACTAATTAAATAAGAAATATGATGTCAGCACATCTTATTTTTAGTCAGTGTTTTTTGTCTTATTTTAAATAGTTTTGCAATTAAAATGAGATTATTAAAATGTGTAAAAGTTTAAAGTTTCTATATATATTTTAACATTTCTGTACATAATAAACCAGTGTACAATGCTTAATATTTTAGCAACCGTAGGTATATTTTTCATTTATTAATATTTTTGTCTTGTTTTCCCTCCAAAAAAATTCTTAAAATGATACAAAAACAAGAAAACAGTTCTACAGCACTACAATGTTTAATTTATAATAAAATACACATTAATTGCAAAGTATTTTGATAACACTTTACAATAAGGTCGCATTAGTTAATGTGTTACTTCATGCATTTACTAACATGAACAAACAATGAACAACACATTTATTACAGTATTTGTTCGTGTTAGTTAATAAAAATACATTACATTCATTGTTAATTCATGTTAACTCATGGTGCATTAAAGTTAACAAGCAAGAATTTGGATGTTAATAAAGCTATACTAAATGAGGAACTATGATTAATAAATGCTGTACAAGTATTGTTCATTATTAGTTCACATTAGTAAATACATTAACTAATGAATCTTACTGTAAAACAGTACTTTTTAAAGAATGTGAAATTCATACTGCGTAACAAGACAAAAATACTGTTTATGAAAATAGTATTTTGACAGCTACATTAAATCGCTTGGCAGACACATTTCTCCAAATTAACCTGCAATATTTATATGTTCAAAGTTATTATGAAGCATTCTGGGATGTGTTTTTTAATATTGTTTTTGAGTGATTTTGTTTGAATGCATTTTTTGTGTAATGATGCTACTGCCCTATTTTAATTGCCCCTGGTGGGATTAATAAAATTGTTAAACTTAATGAAACCAATATATAATATAATATAATATAATATAATATAATATAATATAATATAATATAATATATTTCCCAGTGATGGGTTGCGCTGGAAGGGCATCCGCTGCGTAAAACAAATGCTGGATGAGTTGGTGGTTCATTCCGCTGTGGCGAGCCCGGATTAATAAAGGGACTAAGCCAACAAGAAAATGAATGACTGAATAAATAATATAATATAATGGTGGGGATTGTGCAAAACTTTTCTCGCTGTTGCATTGCTGTGCTCATTTACAAACCACTTCAGAAAAAAAAGCATTAGACATAGGAAGATCGCACAATCAAAGCGCAGAAACACATTCAGAATGATTAAAACTATGAGTCGGGCTCATAGATTTTTTGGAGCAGATGACTATGGATTTAATTAAGAACTACGACGAGCGCTCGTTCCTTCCTTTCTTCCCTCCCCGGCCTCCCACCATCCAAAGAGCCAGAAAAGCACTCTGGCAAGAGCAGACATAAATAGTCTCCGGAGTGGATGCTGTAGCTCTCCCTCCACAAAGGTGTAATGAGTTGCCAATTACTTTTGCCTTCCTACATCGACAGCAGGCTCGAACCCAGCAGAAGCTCATCAGTGAATCCCTGCTTGAAAAAAAAAAGCATGGAGGAGATGGCCACATCGTCTAAGAGGTGCTTATGAACTCCTGCATGTTATTGCATTAGGGAACAGAGGTGGCACGAAAAGCAGAAAGTCAGCCCTTTAAAGTCCCTGCCTGAGAGATGAGACCCCGTGTAGAACATGCTGGCTTGGCTGGCCGTACGTTTCCCTTGTCACTTGGTCCGCATGAAAAAAGTAACGGGAGAACAGGAATTAAAAAAAGAATAAAAAGCTCCTCTTTTTTCATTAGTGAGGTGTTTGGTTTTTGTTTGTTAGTTTCCAGAAACTTCATGGACAGACATGCACATGCAGGCTCCGCCCCGCTCACAGTGGTGTCGCTACTCCATGCCGTTGCGCAGCATCTGATTGGCCGCGATGAGCATGACGCTGATGATGAAGGCCATGGCGAAGGCGCATATCAGGCTCTTGCGCACACACGTCTGACGGTTCTTCTTTTTGGGATGAACTGCAACACAAAAGCAAAGAGGGTTAACCCTTAATTTGAGCTTGAAGTATACAGTATATGGCCCCGATCAACTGTTCCTTATTTGTCAAAATCTGGACTTGATTCTGTTGTTTTGAAGGTATGTAAAAATAAGTTTCTGGTATTTGGGGTCAAAACGACCCCACATTGAAAATGAATGTGAAAAATCATATAGACCCCAAATTACACTATTAGTACACAGGAAAAAAAAAAAACAGTTGAGAGATAGTTCACCCTTTCAAACACTGTTGAACTTCTTTCTTCAGTTGAACACAAAAGAAGATATTTCAACCCAAGCTAATTCTGGTTATGTACCCCTATAATCATTTCTGGAGAGCAAGTTTAGATTTGTCCCCCAGTCGGGTTTCAATTCACCTGTAACGCATGTCTTTGGACTGTGGGGGAAACCCGAGCCCCAGGAGGAAATTCAGTTTTTCCTCTTGCAAAGTTCACAATGTAAAAAGCAAATGCACCATGGCGCAGCCCAACTGACTCTTAAAGAGAATGGGAGATGAGACTCTGATTGGTTTAATGCATGTTATGCTTAAAACAAATCCATAACTCATTAAGGGAATAAACACAACCCTGTTAGACCATGCACCAAGTGCAAACTGTATTTTTCCATCCTTAAAATTGCAATCGTGGATTCAGACACGCCCTTAATGCTTTTGCGCCATGCACTTTAGACTTTGCACCTAAATCATTAAAATAGAACCTCCAGAACATTTTTTTCAGCTGATACAAAAATCTGAATAACAAAAACATTGACAGCCAATCAGGATCCACCTTCAAAGTGGCACATCATAACTATTATAATTTTAAAAATTATTGTGTGAATTTACATGCACAAAATTAGTGGCGGACTATCAAACATCTTATTAGTCAGAAACCATGGTTTAGCATTGCATGTAAATGCATTTATCAGTGTTCTGGCAGTTTAATCACGTGCACGTCTAATTGTGCATGTGAGGTGCACATCAAAATGTACTTCTTTTCCAAACATTATCTATCTAATCAAGACTAGCATCTCCCACCAGTCCTTACTGCGAACATGCATCCTGCTTAAGCAGGCACTTCTAGAGGCGGTGGTAATATTTTGTTCACTCTGACGCTTTGTCTCAACTGCATCACACACACAGTTATACATTATAATAAGCAACAACACTGTGCAATTGTTCAGATGCTAATATTGTTATCTTAATAGTTGCTATTCTCGGTGCGAACAGGCTTTTATTCCCTAAGAACTTCAGAAAAACAAGCCAGCGATTAGCATTTATGCTAATCTGAATGCATTTTCTACTGATGTCTGAATGCGTAGGTGTCAATTTGCATTCCAGCCGACCACCTTTCATCTGTCAATCTGACCTGTCTAAACAAAGCAATGTTTCTTGAGCAGCTGGGAGGTGGAGATGAAGGTTCACCTGAGCACGTCCGGGGTGACAGTGGGGTCTGGGCTGAGAATAGAGTTAGTTATTAGGTGCTTCTGGAGCACACAGCGAGACAGATTGTGTGCCAGCCTCACCCCATGATATCATTTTCCGCTCCAGTCTTCCTTCCGGCACAGAGCACCAGTCAGCAAGTCCTGCCTCCTGCAGCCAATCTCTGGCCTGGTTATGCCGGGATAATAAGCAGACGTAGGTACTCTTTCGACTGAGTGTGTGTTGCTGAGGAGAACTTTCATTCTTGCCCCACTCCCGCCTTTTCAAATGGCAGAAGATAAAAGTCAAGATAAAATGTCTCACAGCGGGCTCAGCATGTTTTGAACTTCAAAAAGTCTCAGCACTGCAGCACACTTGCAAAAAGAAGTGTGTTGCATCTGCAATGTTGTGTACTTCAAATCCAAAATTATAAGTGTATTTATAAAACTGTACTTAAAGACAATATTCATTCAAATGGCCACTTAGTGGGAATAAAGAATGAGATTGTTTAACTTTAAAGTATATTTATCATTAGTATTATGTTTGAGTTATATTTCATATAGTACATTAATTGTGATGCACTGATTACAAAACCAAAGCAAATATGATGGTATTTGAATATATTTTGTATAATTTAAAGTTTACATACTTGTATATAAGCACTAATTTGAAACCTCCTCATTGTAAGGCATTCTCTTGCTTCATATGAGATCGACGATGGCGACTGCTGTAGTTGTTCCAGTTGTGCTATGTTTTGGTATTTATCTTCAGGAAATCACTGAAGGCAACGATATCATGTTATTATAATGATATAATGTGGCAATATGATCGTAACTGTACTGTATTGTGTATTTACACCATGGCCATATTCATCTAACATTATGTAAACATACAAAATAACATTAACATTATATCAGACACTGTAAAAAGGCTATTCCCAGCCACTAGACTTTTCTGACAGGGTATTTGAGTGTCCTCGAGTGTTAGAATGTTGTGGGACTGCTATACAGGAGTTATTATTAGGGATTGTAGATAGCAAAAATTAGCGTTTTTTTTAAAAGCATGACGGTAAAACATGAACGCAGTTATGAATGTATTAAAACATGTGCTTGTTTGTTGTAAAACATTTTAATAATGACAAAAAATACAAATTTGTGCATCTCCTTACCTCCATTTGCAGCCATGCTGCTGTTGTAGCTGTTGTATTCTGGGAAATTTTCTTACCCCTTGGTTGAGTGTGGTCCTAAAAAGATTCAAGGGGTATCTAGCCCTTCCTTTTAGCCCTACGCCTTCAAGCTAAAGAGAATTGGGACACCCCACATTTAAAGAGGAAAAAAATCAAAAGAAGCAAAAAAATGGAAAACTTTAGTTAAAATTTTGTAGGTTGTACTTTTTTTTTGTTGCAATATTTGGCTTGTATTTAGTTGCATTATCTTTCAATTTCAAAATATGTTTGGTGACTAAAATATTATTTGAATAAATATATCTGTTTAATAAATCTGTTTTATTTAAAATGCACCAAAAAGCATTGCCTATTTACTGAGAAATGGATAAAAATATTCATTTTTAAAATGGGGTGTACTCAATAATGCCGAGCAATATATCTCTACATACTAATATTTGGTTACATTCATAGCAAAATCTGCAGGTAACAACCTGCTGGCTACAGAACTTGTGGCACATAGCATACATTCCTTCTATTATTTTTATCTGCAGAAATGCATTGTGTTCACTGCTTTCCTGATGGTTTGCAGTGGCCCCATGTGCAAGGGCCCTTTTAGTGCTGCTTGCAGCTTTAATTGGGCTTCCATGTAGCATTAGAATTGTCCATCTAATTTTGATCAGCCACAGAACAGCTGCATAAAGATTAAGCTGTGTGTTAGATTGCTAAATGCAAAATCTGTTAGCAGTCTTGTTAATCTTAGCTGACTGTTTCCAGTGCGCATCGTGTATTAGCTGTTGAGCTACAGAAACTGTAGTGTCTACTTGTGTCTCTGGACACATTAACATAGCCTCAGCGTGTGGTCTGTTGACAACACTAAAGCTCGGCCCAGGTGCTATCATAAATGATTCATGAAGACATGGAGGGCTCAACAGAAGGTGTGGATGAGCGTTTCTTTAGCGCTGTGGACATCTGCTACTGCTGGTAGAACTGAGACCAACACTGTTGGCATATAGGATCTGCTTGACCCCAGCCATAGATATATACACTAGATATCACATACGGACCCTGAGCATGCGTCAATAGCACCGCCACATTTGTACAGTGCTCCCAGGACAAATGTCATTCAACCATACTAGTCAAGACTAAAGCCAATGTGAAGATGCTAGACATTTGCGCTGCTTACGGGTGTAGTAACAAGTAAACAAAGAAAACAAAGCACAAAGACAGAACATTTCATAGGTAAGATTTCGTTTTTTACGTTTTTGTACTTTTGTGCTAAACAAGTAACATTATTGATGATAATACAGTCACTTACTACATTCACCATAAGCCAAAGTACCAACTCGCACTAATTACTAGGCTTATGCTAGTTTTGTTGAACAAAATCAGCAATGTAAATGAAATATGACAACAAGACACTGCAGTGCTAGAAACTTGTCAGCTTAGTGAATGAGTCGTTCATAACGGAGATTCATAAACAAACAAATCGCTCCCGCTGTTAGAATGAGAAGTAAAAGCGGGAGAGGGGGTGCGTTTCAGGACAAGGTTTAGACCAAATTAAACAGGTAGGGAGGATAAATCATTTCCTTGCACACAAACACACGCACTTTGTCAGCAAAGCCAATGTAAAATTATAATTTTCATAATTTAAAAAAATATTTGCCTACTGACCACCGGGAAAACTCACGATCATAGATATATGCATATATTTGTATATTTTGGCTCTGGATGGCTAGTCCTTACTGCACCTTGGTCCTGCATTCATTTCAAAGAAGCGCTATACAATGTACTAAAACGGCAGCTCTTTTGACGCATTCCTTCCAATAGAGAACAACAGGGTAGGCGACATCTAATGTAAATATCTATGGACCCCAGCAATGGTAACACTGTGCTAGCGTGGATCATACACCAACATACTGAAACATTTAAACACTGAAATAACTCACTATGTCCATTAGGTAACTTCAGGGCATACATTAGTAAACTGTATGCAATTTGCCCAACTTGATCTTTTAACTACAACACAACAATGCATGATGAAAAACAACAGCTTCATTTACCTGGACCACAATATTTGGAGTAGTTTACATTTAGACTGTAAGCGGTGATTTAAACCATTATAATCCATTCAACCAAGTCATATAAACACTGCTACACAAGAACAATGATTTTGGGCTCTATTCTAATGATCAAAGGTTAAAGCGGATGGTGCAAAAGCACCAAGTGCTATCCACTTTTGCAATTTTAAGGCCAGAAAAAACGATCTGTGAGCCAGGCGCATGGTTTAAAAGGGTTGCCCTTATTCTCTTACTGAGTTATGGGTGTGTTTTGGGCATAACATGCATTGTACCAATCAGAGGCTAATGTTCCAGTATCTCATTAAATCTTCTGACCAATCAAATGCTTTATAC
Source organism: Danio aesculapii (assembly GCF_903798145.1). Classification (NCBI taxonomy): domain Eukaryota; kingdom Metazoa; phylum Chordata; class Actinopteri; order Cypriniformes; family Danionidae; genus Danio; species Danio aesculapii. Next base: position 31,725,383 of record NC_079449.1, on the reverse strand, counting down.
CACCTGACATGTCATCGCCCCCTTCAAGATGCTTCTCGTTTGTTTTTGATTTATAAACTTGATTTCAATTACTCTAACTGGCAGAGCTGGGATAAAAACCAAACACTATTGGATGTTTTTTAATAAAGGGGTGGAGCTACCATATGTCCCGCCCTGTCTTTATGTTTCAGTTGAGATTACGTAAAATTGCGAAGAAAAAATGCACCTTCTAATCACTTCATCAGACTATTAAGTTCTAAACCATTTATTATGTTTTATTGTTCCACTTTAGGAATGATATTTACAATAAATTTATAATATATAAATATAATAGTACATTTGATAGGTGTCTCTCACCTTGTCCCACAGCAGCATTGATTTATAGTATATAATAGTGTCCATAGTTTATAACAGCGGTGCTTAAACTTAGTCCTGGAGGGCCGGTGTCCTGCAGAGTTTAGTTCCAACCCCAATTAGACACACATGAACATACTAATCAAGCTCTTTCTACAGTAGGTATACAGTACTAGAAACGTCCAATCAGGTGTGTCGAAGGAAGTTGGATCTAAACAATGCAGCACAGCGGCCCTCCAGGACCGACTCTAGACGCCCCTGGTTTATGACATTGGTTTTATAATAATAAATGACTAATTAAGTGTCCATCTCATAATAAACACAATAGCTACTTTTGTTTTTACAATGATGTAATTCAATTACTAAATCAGTTACTATTTATAAGTAGTGACTAGTAACTATAACTATTTTTAAATAGACCAACACCATTTATACATGTTTATACATATACATTATTAACAGTAGTATTATAACATTATATAATATTCCAGAATGTAAAAACACCATTTATACAATGATTATATATGATATATACACTGACGATAAGATACAATATGCAGCATGGTTTTAAGTTTAAGTACAGATGTTTTGTGAATGTGAAAACAGTCTACACATTTTATTTAAGTGAAAAAAAAAACTTTTAGATCACTCGAAGCATCAAACAGGCTTCATTTAAAAACATTTTCTCAAGTTTCACAAGATAATTATGAGTTTGTCTCTTAATGTTACGCGGCATATGCTAGAGCGAGCTTTGCTGACCCTATAGATGCGGTGATGACACCCACTCGTGCTGTATCTGCAGATGAGCTGCCCACACAAAACCCAAACCAGCATCTCGAATTTACCAAATCAGCCTCTAAAAACTGCACCTCATGTCAATAGGCTGTGAATATCGCATTTTGTAAAAGAGCATCAAAGCAATAGTTCACCGGAAAGCATTTGCTCTTAATTTACTCACCCTTGCACCATCTAAAAAAAATAGCCATTGCTCCTGATGATACACTGAGATCTTAAGTGAAATGATCGGTCTTCATTAGATCTCAGTGTATCTTAAGGAGCCCAGGGCACCTACGCATCCACACAAACACGGTTTTTAAATTTAGCTGCCTATGTTTGGCTGATTATAATGATTCAGATGCTATATCTTATTTGATAATCCTTGTGTTTGACATCATCTTTATAACATAATTTACAATACAGAGGAGATCTCACCTTCTCACAAGGTAACTCACCTTCCACATTTCACAAGTTCTCACAGAGTTTAAGAATCTTGAGCTGTTCTAAAGTGACTGAAACCCTCCTACAGTTGTTCAAATGAAGGCTAAATGGAGACCCTTTCTGTCATAGCAAGAGAAGTCACTTATTATGAATGTGTGATTTTTAGAATATTGCCTTTTTACAAGGTCACTTATTCAAGCCACCTCAAAAGGCTGGCCATACACAAAAGACAAATGCACAAGACAATGCTAAGAATCTAAATAGTCAAGTTCAGCACTCCTGCTGAAAATGATCATTAGTTCAGTAACAAACTAGGTAAAGACCTGTTCATCAATCAGTGTCTGAACATTTAAGAGAATTTGGACTGAAAGTCATGCCTCTTATAATGCTATACATGACAGAGTGATTGTAAAAGTTTATCAAAAGCTCCTTCAACATTCATTCTGTACGGTCATCACTCAGTCAGCCAGCAATATTTTAATGTAGGGTGATTGAGAATATACCCTTAAAAACAAAGGTTGGAGCCAGCTCCAAGACCTGACCTCAAAGTGGCTGTACAAACCTCCTAGAAGTTTCACTTATGTAAGAAATTAGGAAGGTAATGCTGACTCGCAGGGGGAGTATCACAATGGAGTGTCAGTCAAAACACTTGAAACAAGATCCATTTTGTGGTATTTTATTCACCAATGCCAGTGCATAACTCTTCATATGGCATCAAACTGGTTTCTAGTCATAAATACACAAGACAGACCAAACAAATAAAATCAATAAACTGCATAACCAATCCTCCATAAATAAACAGTACAAGACAACATCACTTACAGTTGCACGCAGCCACAACATCATATGAGTCCAGAGCAGTGAAAGACGAGCATACTGATACTCTGAAGCCACACTGCTTAAAGGGTTGATGATTAGGGTGATAGGGTGCAGCTGTGAACCATGTGGTAGGCCTTCAATGCATGCATCAGAGAGGTTTAAACAAACATTGGGCAAGGTTTCAGGGAGCACGTCACAAAGATTTTCTACAACTTATTTAATGTCTTGTACATGACAAGTCCAAGTCCAACCTATTGTGTTTTATAAAGGTTTACACCTACCACAACCCTAAATCTAACCTCACAGTTGGCTGGTTTTAGCTGGTCGACCAGCCTGGTTTTAGAGGGGTTTTGGCCATTTCCTGGCTGGTTTCCAGTCATTTCCAGCCTAGTCTTAGCTGGTCAAGCTGGAAAATGACCAGCTGAAACCAGCTTGACCAGCCTACCCAGGCTGGGAGCCCAGCCAAAACCAGCTATGTCCAGCTTAAACCACGCTGGAAAACACAATTCATAAATATGCAAATCCAATTCGTAATTTAAAACATGATTCAGAAATACACAAATCCAATTCGTAAATTCAAAACACAATTCATAAATATGCAAATGCAAATCGTAAATTCAAAACGCAATTCACGAATACACAAATCTAATTTGAAAATTTAAAACATGATTCATAAATACACAAATTAAATTTGTAAATAAAAAATACAATTCATAAATATGCAAAATACAATTGGTAAATTCAAAACGCGATTCACAAATACACAAATCTAATTTCTCAATTCAAAATGCGATTCGTGAATACACAAATCCAATTCGCAAATTCAAAACACGATTTATTAATACACAAATCCAATTAATTTGGAAAAAAATGTCATGATTTTTACTTGTGAATTCACAGATTGTGTGTTGAATTTATGAATTGTGTTTTGAAATTACAAACCGGGCTTTGTAAAAGTGAATTGTGCTGTGCATTTATGAATTTTATTTTGTAAATATAATATTTTTGAGACTGATCTGGCTCCATACAAAAAGTACTGTGCTCTGACTTCAAAACTGTATTATGTCATTTGATTTTCACTGTAGTTTGTAGTGAATTTACAGTAATGCAGTATGACTGGACAGTCAAGGAGTTTGAGACCTTTCAAGATGGGTTAATTATTATTCATGAACTCAAACCTCCATATATGATGACATTATAACCCAGTGCACTCTAAAATTAACTCCAGCACCACTGACACACACATGCACACACACGCTAAAGTGAAGGCAGCAGTGTTGACGCTCACCTCCCTCAAACTCTGTCTGACAGTTGCCGGAGTTCTCGTTCAGACTCTCCTCCTCATTGATGATGATGTTCTCAATGTCCTTCATCGTCAGGTGGTCTCGGAAGGCATGGAAAAGGATGTGCTTCAGCTCCTCCAGTGTTATTCGCTGCATGTCAAACTGCAGACACAAATCACACAGCGGGAGTTACTCAACCAAACGCAAACTCAGAACAAAATCCATTTGTGTTTCAGTTTTGCTCAATTAAATGTGTATATTAACTACTGTTTCAATGCATAATTTCATTGAATTGGTCTGTTCTTATTTTAACATAGAATCGATTCAGTTTTCGATCAATTTTCAATTCCAAAAACTCAGAGATCTTGGTGTTGTTTGTTTTGTTATGTTTTTATTATGAACCGTTTTCAAATGCCACATTAAAATTCATTTTGCAGTTCGGTGCTTAGATAAAAACAGCAGAGAAAAAAAAATCAATACAGTCTTTGTAACTGAGGAGAAAAAGTGCATTGATCAGTCTGAAGAGTTTAATAAAAGCACAGCATTTAATAAGAAGACATAACACAATTAACTGCAAGAAACTTGAAGGACATCTGAGGAAAACTGTCATAAGGACTGTAACTCATGTTCACTCTTGAAAGTTGATTTTTATTACTTGTATCCAGAGGGCGTTTATGAGCTCCATCCCTTTAATTACCCAAGCCCACAAGATCGATTTTTCAGGAGGATGTAAATGAAACTGTGGCGCAGCAGCTTAATGCCTTATTTGCAAAGCTGTCGGGTTAGAGAACAAACAGTCATTAGGTACAGTGCGGTTGCAGTCGGTTACATATTAATACACCACTAAATCATTCAACATACCCTAATCAAATGGTACAGTGAATACTGTAGCAATCTGGTTTATATACTTATAGATAAAGATCAAGATATAAATGTGATAATATAAAATACAGAAATATTTGAAGTCAAACGTCACTCAAATATATGGATTAATGGTAATGTTGTTAACAATGCTGATAGGATTTATTTTTTTGATACTAGCACACAGTATTTTTCCATTAACTAGTACTTAATTATTTACAGTGTTTTTTCTTTATAATTTTTCTCAGATCAGAATTGAAATTCTCAAAACTACCTGTTCAATCTTCAAATCATTGCAACACTTGTCAAAAAAGCAGTTTCTCATTTCAAAAAAGAGAAAATATCCAGTGAGCGGCAGTTCTGTGGGCGCAAATGCTTTGCTGATGCCAGAGGTCAGAGGGGAATGAGAACTCAATCCAATAGAGCACCTTTGGGATGTGGTGGGACGGGACATTCGCATCATGGATGTGCAGCCGACAAATCTGCAGCTACTGTGTGAAGCTATCATGTCAATATGGACCAAAATCTCTGAGGAATATTTCCAGTACCTTGCTGAATCTATGCCATGAAGGATTAAGGGTCCAACCCTACTAGTAAGGTGTACCTAATAAAGTGGTATATATATATATATATATATATATATATATATATATATATATATATATATATATATATTCATTCATTCATATTCTTTTTGGCTTAGTCCCTTTATCAATCTGGGGTCACCACAGCGGAATGAACCGCCAACTTATCCAACACATGTCTTACACAGTGGATGTCCTTCCAGCTGCAACCATTCACTGGGAAATACCCATACACACACACTAACACACATACACTACGAACAACTATAGCTAAGTCACCTGTACCGCATGTCTTTGGACTTGTGGGGGAAACCGGAGCACCCAGATGAAAGCCACGCGAACACGGGGAGGACATGCAAACTCCACACAGAAATGCCAACTGACAAATGCCACAGGCTCGAACCAGCATACATATAGATTGTGTATATATATACAAGAGGACAAGAGTACAAGAGTTGTAATGTAGATGAGAATTCAATGTTAAAACTCTGCCAATATGCTGAATTGGATTTTATGAACCGCTATAAACCACAGCTTAATTCCAAAATCTTCTTTAATGTTCTACTGCAGAACAAAATGTCTCCTAAATCTTGGATAGCCTGAGGATCAGCAGATTAACAGCAGATTTTCATTTTTGGATGAACTATCTCCTGAAGTAAGTAAAACGAGTAGCTCAGATTTTCATTTAAACATTTGTAACCTTATATATTTTGTTAATTAATAATTAAATGTAAAAATGTTATGGAATTTATTTAGAAAGATTTTCTATTTACTTTTGATATGTCTGATACAAGGTTTAATATGTATTAGTTAAGAAAGTTATTGTTGTGCTTGGCTCCTTTAAGGGAGGTAAACCGGAAAGCAGCAGGGAGAGAAAAAAAGGAGTGGAGAAAAGTTCGGGAGACGCAAGGCTGTTGTAATGCTGTTTGTGAATGTTAAGTCGATGCTCCAGACTAAAGAATAAACGAATTATCACTCTGGTAACCCGCGTTCATTTATGAAACCCACGTTGGAGAGACTGGGGTGAGAACAGCCAGAAATAAGGGTTACAGACTGGTGGCAGCGGTGTTAACAGTTTCTGGAGGCTTCTCGGCTGGATCATTCAACTTGGACCGGTACAATTGTGTTATGCACCGCGAAGCGTATTGGCGACGGCACCGTGACCAGCAGACAGGTTAATACAGGTGACTGACTTTCCCAATTGCTTCATTACAAGTTAAACAGCGGCTAAGCGGCTAAAAAAAAAAAAAAAAAAAAAAAAAAAATGTCGACCGAATCTCGCGTGCTTTCCGCACGTGCGTCTCCCTCGGATGAGAGTGATGTTGACGAAATTGCGCCATCAGCAGAACAGCCAAGAGAACACACAGCTTCTGCAAATTGCACTACCAGTTTGCTGCACTTCAGAGTTGATCTTCCGCCATGTTTTCATGGAGACGGTAGGGATAAAGACAGTTTTTCTTTATGGAAAGCCCGCTTAGAGCTTGCAGTTAAGGCCTGTGCTGATGCACAAACGCAAGATTTAGCTGCAATTTTGCCTACAAGACTAAGTGGAGATGCTTTAGCTTACTGGCTGTCCCTGTCTCCTGACATACAACGGGACTATGAACTGTGTGTTGCTGCATTAAATGATGTTTTTGGGAGGAAGCAATTTGTGATGCATTTTCAAACTTTTGTGAATGCCAGGCCACGTATGCCTAAAGAACCTTTAGAAGTATTTGCAGCTGAAATCACAAGATTGGTTTTGGAAGCATTTCCAAACTACGGTGAGTCTGCCATTGCAATGGAAAGATTTAGACGGTTCATAGCTGGTCTGGACCCTATTCTTCAAGCAAAATGTCATGAACATGGCGCCACTAACCTAGAGGAAGCTTTAGCCATTGCGTGTAAATGGGAGCGAGCTCAAGAAGTTCTCAGACTGGCACCACTTCCCCCTCTCAGTCACATGACCTCTCAAAATTCATCATCAGCACTGCCAAGCGAATCGCTTTCTGCTATGATATCCACAAAGACCCCAGTACATGAGGACATTTCGTCTGAAATCATGACAGCGGTAAAGCAATTGACTGCTGATGTAAAAGCACTCAGGATGGAAGTAAGTCAACTGAAAAAGCAACATGTTTCCTCAAGACAGAGAGATTACTCACCTGAACGTGGTAGAGACAAGCACCGTTACTCTCCACTCTCATCTCCTAGGAGATTTCCTGTCTCACCAACATCTTCTCCACATCGTCGGGATGACAACTACTTTTCCGCAAGCAAAGGCAGTGATATGCGACACCGTTATAGAGATCGTCATACGAGCCCATCTCCACAATACCGTGATTCTTATATGAGGCCATCTTCACATTACCGGGATCGTCATGTGAGCCCATCTTCACATCAACGAGATCATTACATCAACCCCTCTTCCCATCGAGATCGTCATGTGAGCCTCTCTTCACATTATGCAGCTCAACATGCCAGCCTTGCTTCCCCTCGTCAAAACCACCGGGGCAGCTCGACTTCGCCTCACTATGATCACTATGGCCATCCAACTGCAGATCTTCAATCATACCACCAGAATCGTCATACTGCAGAATGGTCCTGCAACGAGTTATCTGGAGGGAGGCATAACCTGCGTTCTACTGATCATCTCCCTACACCGAATGATCGTCATGTTAGCTTTGTCGATGAGAAGGTAGATCTTCAGGGAAACGGCTGGTAGCAGGTACTATGGGCCACGTATCTGCTGAGTCCATGATTGGGCCCAAACAAACTGAACCTTTAATTCCTGCCATTCCAACACCATATGTTTTTGCTATCATTGAAAACATTGCTGTACAAGCATTTGTAGACACAGGTTCAGAAATATCTCTAATCAGCGAAACATTAAGAATGTCAGTTCCTTCTCTTACAAAAAAGCCTATTCAGAAATCTTTTCTTTTGGCGAAATCCGTAACTGGTGACTATCTTGACACTTTGGGTATGTTACCTATTACTATTAGACTAGGTGAGGAAGTGTTTTCACATGATATGCAGGTGGTTAGAAATGCTACACAGCCAGTGATCCTGGGGTGGGATTTTCTTAGCAAACACCATGCTGCAATTGACCTCAGGGAAAATAATTTGAAATTGTGGAACTGGACTGTTCCTCTTTTGTGTTCGCAGGAAATAATCCCTCTTAGGAGTAGTGCTGTGACTTTAGAGGCCATTCTAATCCCAGCGAGGTCACAAATGAATGTTTTGGCAAAAATTCAGTCAAATGTAGGGGAAAAGGAGTTCACATGCAATTACATAGGTCTTTTAAACCCAGAGATTCAGTCAGTACCTGGTCTTTTTGTAGCACGTACAGTGACTTCTGTAAAAGCTGGTGTGACATGTGTTCGAGCTATGAACCCTACAAGTGAGGATTGTCATGTTCCATGTGGCACAAGACTAGGTGAGTTTCATTCCTTAGTCACTCAACCAGGCGAAGAGTATATAATGCTGGAACCAACAGTAGCTCAGATACAAACAGAGAGTGAGCTCTGTTCAAAACCTAAAGTAGACCTCAGCCAATCTGCACTGAACAGTGAAGAACGCACACAGTTAGAGACTCTGGTTTCCAGTTTCTCAGATATTTTCAGTGCAAATGATTATGATTATGGTCGTACCGATTTAGTCAGGCATACCATCTGTACTGGAAATGCCCAGCCCATTAAGCAAAGGGCTTACAGGACATCACCTCTCATTCGAACTGAGATGGACAAGCAGGTTCAGCAGCTCCTTTCCACTGATGTCATTGAGGAAAGTTGTAGTCCCTGGGCTTCCCCTGTTGTCTTAGTTAAGAAAAAAGATGGCAGTTATAGGTTCTGTATCGATTTTAGAAAACTAAATGCAGTCACGGTCAAAGACTCATACCCCTTACCTCGAGCTTCAGATGCTTTAGACAGCTTGGCAGGGGCACGTTGGTTTAGTACAATGGATTTGTCCAGTGGATACTGGCAAGTTGAACTTGAACCCAAAGATAGGGAGAAAACCGCATTCACTACAGGCTGTGCATTGTATCAGTTCAAGGTGATGCCGATGGGGCTCACAAATGCTCCTCCAACTTTCCAACGACTGATGGAGTTGGTGTTACGTGGACTCCATTGGAAAGTTTGTCTAGTTTACCTTGATGATGTACTAGTGTTTAGTCAGACTTTTAGTGAACATCTTAAAAGTCTTGAGGAGATTTTCAGTCGTTTTCGATCAGCTGGTCTAAAACTGAAGGTTAATAAATGTCATTTTGCGCGCAGTGAAGTCTCCTACTTGGGTCATGTTGTATCCAGCCAGGGTCTGCTCCCAGATGAAAAGAACCTGGACAAAGTCCGGTCTTGGCCTACTCCCATGACTGTCACTGAGGTGAGAGCATTTATTGGGCTGTGCTCCTATTATAGGAGGTTTGTCAGGAAGTTTGCTGTGGTAGCTGCACCCCTTCATGCTCTGACTCAAAAGGGGGCTATCTTTGATTGGACCAGTGAATGTGAGGAAGCTTTTAGGTCTCTGAAGCAGGCTCTAATTAGTCCTCCCATCGTAGCTCATCCTATATTCACACAGCCTTTTCAGCTATACACTGATGCTTCTCATAATTGTGTAGGTTCAGTGCTAGCCCAGAGGCAGGATGGGAAGGAACGCGTCATTGCCTATGCCAGTCATGCACTTACTCAGTCAGAAAAGAAATGGTCTACTTATGATCGTGAACTTTGGGCTTTGGTATGGTCTGTTCGACATTTCAGACATTTCTTGTCAGGGGCCCCATTCACGATTATAACCGACCACAAACCATTGTTGAATCTGAAAACGGCAGTGGTCGATAATGATCCAACTGGTAGAAGGGCACGTTGGATTCTTGAGTTGGATGTCTATGACTTCAATATTCTGCACAGGCAAGGGAAGCAGCACAGTAATGCTGATTCTATGTCACGGAGGCCTAGCTTGCCAGTGACTAACACAAAAGCAGTTCAGTGTGTAATTTCTGATCATGCCACAACTAAAAGAGTCACATTGCCATCCGGAGGGCCACAAGATTGTGATATACTATCTGACATGACTTTGACACTGTCAGTTGATTTAGCTGAATTACAAGCTCAGCAAAAGGCTGACTTTTGTCTTAGCACCGTCTTGAATTGGAAAGAGAAGGGCAATCAAAGGCCCCCCTTAGGCAAGCTGAAAAATTTCTCGGTGACATTGAGAAAACTCTGGCATGACTTTCCCAAATTATCAGTTCAAGATGGGATACTATATCGCAGAGTGAAATCCTCTCCTCATAGCCCTGCAGGTTATCAAGTAGTCTTGCCTGAGGTACTTATTCCAACTGCTCTTAAGTGTTTTCATGGGGAAAAATTTAGTGGTCATTTGAATGCAGAGCGTACTTTGTTGAGAGCCAGGAAAATTTGCTATTGGCCCTACATGTCTCGAGATATTCAGAAATTCTGTGCTGAATGTATTTCCTGTCAGTCCTGTGCTCCTACTACTCCTCATGAAAGGGCCCCATTGCAGTCAATCCATGCAGAAAGACCATTCCAAAGAATTGCTGCTGACATCACTGAGCTACCAGCTACTTCATTGGGGAATAGGTATGTTTTAGTTGTTATGGATTATTTTACTCGTTTTGTTAATTTGTACCCTTTGAAGGATCAGCGTGCAACCACGGTAGCAAAGTGTATTTTTGAGGAGTACATTAAACAGCATGGGGTTCCTGAGAAAATTCTTACAGACCAGGGTAGACAGTTTGAGTCAGATTTGATCAAACACCTGTGTAGTCAACTAGGCATTGAAAAAACTCGTACCTCTCCCTACCATGCCCAGTGTGATGGTATGGTTGAAAGACTTAATCGAACCTTGAAGGACCAACTTGCCAAGTACATTCATGACAATGGGGGTGAATGGGATAAATATCTTCCTCAAGTGGAACTCGCCTATAACTCCAGTGTTCATTCCAGTACTGGATTTTCTCCTTTTTTTCTGGTACATGGTAGAGAACCTCGGTTACCTGCTGCTATCCTTCTGAACTGTAGTCCTGATTTCACCTCCTGTACGCCAGGTACCCCTGCAGACTATGCTTGTGATGTGACTAAACGTTTGTCATATGCTTTTAAGGATGCTACTGAGCGGTCCACAGCAGCTAAACTTAATCAGAAACGGCAGTATGACAAAAAGATCCGTTTTCACCCACATCAGCCAGGTGACTTGGTATTTTTGGATGATCCTGCTCAAAAGCAGAATAAACTGGCTGCTAAATGGAAAGGCCCATACAAAATTTTGAGGAGAATGGACAAAGATGATAGCCCTGGGGTAACTTATGAGATTACAAACCCAAGACATCCACAGTCAAGAAAGTGGGTGGTTCATCACAATCGCCTGAAAGTTTATAAGGGTCCTTGGAGGGAGGTGACTGCCACTTCCCCACAGGGGTCGAACTCTACCGTGGTCAGAAGCGCTGAGGCCCCTTATGTTCCCCTCACTGGATTAGCAGGTGCTTTACCTTTTCGCCCTTCCTTACCACCGTATGTGCCAAATCAAACACTGAAACAGACTACTGCTAAAACAGGGACTGAATGTTCAAATACAACTGCTTTGTTCCCTGTGCCTGACAGTTTACCGAATCCCAGTGTTTCTCTGGGGACCTCTATGACCTCAGAGGGAGCCATCTTGCCAGTAGCACAAGCACCACAACTAACCCGCAGTGGTCGTATGGTTAAAATACCTGAAAAGTTTAAAGATTTTGTTTGTTGAAGAATATGCACAGTAGTGTTAATTGTCTGTGCTCTTTATTTCCATTATACTGTGTAAATATGACACATTTTTTTTTTACATGCTGATGTGGTATAGCAGTGTCTTTGAACGTTTTGCGCTTGATTTTGTATTTTGCAATATTGTGGACGAAAATGTTATGCGACAGCACTTATACGATTTTTTTGCTTTGTTAGAGGTTGCCACTTTGTGAGTGTGTTAAAGTGATTTTGAATTAGTTAGAGGAAACGGGGACGTTTCTTTGTTAAGCAGGGGAAGACTGTAACCTTATATATTTTGTTAATTAATAATTAAATGTAAAAATGTTATGGAATTTATTTAGAAAGATTTTCTATTTACTTTTGATATGTCTGATACAAGGTTTAATATGTATTAGTTAAGAAAGTTATTGTTGTGCTTGGCTCCTTTAAGGGAGGTAAACCGGAAAGCAGCAGGGAGAGAAAAAAAGGAGTGGAGAAAAGTTCGGGAGACGCAAGGCTGTTGTAATGCTGTTTGTGAATGTTAAGTCGATGCTCCAGACTAAAGAATAAACGAATTATCACTCTGGTAACCCGCGTTCATTTATGAAACCCACGTTGGAGAGACTGGGGTGAGAACAGCCAGAAATAAGGGTTACACATTTATAAGCACAGTGATGAAATACAGAATGGAAAGCTCCAGCTTTGCAACAGGAAGCTCTTACTAAGGTTCTGCGGCTCTGGAGAAAGACACTTGACAGGATGTGCTGCTATTGAGGCTCATGTGGAGAGACAGCAGGATATTACAATAGCTGGCAAGCTAATAAATCTGACAAGCCATTAAGTATTACAGCCTCAGTATGCTTACTTCTACACTAACTTGTCATTTCAGTCCATTTTAGCAAGCTAGTAAGAAGTGCAAAATACTTTGCAATACAGGATTCAAGATGCAGTAAAGATGTGTAATAGGCACATAAATCAGTTTTATTTTTATGTTTGTGTGTAAACCTGAGAATGAGGAAGTTGACCATGGTGAGAAAATATTATATTGTAAAAGTATGTTCATACATGGGACATAGAATATAATAGAAAGTGTTATTATTAGCGACACCTGTGGCTGTTAAATGAACTGCAGCCAGCGGCTTATGCTTTCATTTAAACATGGTTATTTCGCATCAGGCCTATTTGATTAGAAAAAAAATAAGTTGAAAATTTACACTATAAATAAGTTAGAAGTTACTTTTGTAAGATTTAAGAAATCTCAGATACGTTGATGCATTTACATATGGATAATACAAACAGAGTGTATAAACACTGAGACATTTGCATTCACACAATAGAGTGAGAATGCACTGGCTGGCTGGACCTTACACTTTACTTTTAGAAAAAAGTGAGTAAACCTGTAGTAACTGGTGGTGTTAAAGGGATAGTTCACCCCAAAATAAAAGTTCTGTCATTATTTATTCACCCTTTGCATGTCCAAAACCTTGCAACAGGTAACCTAAGTAAATAATTCCAGCTTTTTTCAAAATATCTTATCTCACCAGAGGGAGAGTAAGACCCAATCTCAATTCTATTTTTGAACCCCTACTCCTTCCCCTTCCCCTTGGCCCTTCAAACAGAGTGTGAAGGTGAAGGGCTTCAAAATTTACCTGTAAGAATTGGGACACCACTACAGCACCTGCACACATCATCATATGTCATTGTGAGCTCTTGCTTTGAGATCAGACAATGGCGACTGCTGTAGTTATTTTTAGGTATTTATCTTCAAGAAATCACTGAAGGCAACATTATCATGTTATCATAACGATATAACATGGCAATAAGCTCGTAACTGTACTGTGCATTTACACAGTGGCCATATGCATCAATGTAAACACAAGAAAACAACATTAACATTATAGCAGATGCTGTAAAAAAACTCATTCTCAACCAATAGACTTTTCTGACAGGGTATTTGAGTGTCATCGAGTGTCAGAATGTTGTGGGACTGCTATACAGGAGTTAATATTAGGGATTGTAGATAGCGAAATTTAGCGTTTTAAAAAAAAAGCATGACGGTAAAACACGAATTCGGTTATGAATGTATTAAAACATGTGCTTGTTTGACGTAAAAATTCGAAATATTGACAAAAAATAATAATTTGTGGATCTCCCTACTTCCAGGTGCAGCTATGCTGCTGTTGTGGCTGGTGTATTCTGGGAAATTTTCATACCCCTTGGTTTCGAGTGTGGTCCTGAAAAATCTCTCTTTTGAGGGCTATCTAGCCCTTCCCCTTAGCCCTACGCCTTCAAGATAAAGAGAATTGGGACACCCCTGTCCCTTCATGTGAACGTGCAAAACGAGGGGTAGGGGTAAGATGAAGGGCTAAGGGGTGGAATTGGGATTGGGCCTAAGTGCTGAGTAAATTCTCAATTTTGGGTAATAATAGGTACCAGTGCTGCATAATATCATTGCATCTGCTGCATCTGGTAGCAAAGGTCCTTGATAAAAAGAATGAGAGGATACTGTAGTTGATCTAGAAAATAGCAACTTTTCATTTTCTGTCAGTCTTAGTACACAATATAAAAACAAAAGTTTAGCTTTAAATAAGAAAATTATTCAAACTATTTTTTGATCAATTTTGAGCGATATGCTAATGGTCTAATTAGATTCAAGAGTTTATGCTAAGCTAAGATAAGATTGTTCCGGTCATACCTGGAGATCAGCTGAATGCATTAAAAAATGCTCAAACTCAACTGTTTAACTCTAGGTGACTTAAGCCTATTTCCAAATAAAAGTGGAGTGTTTCTTTAAATCCCTGATTAAAAACATAAGTTAAACCTTCTAATTGAATGGGAAAGTCATCTAGGGACATTCATGTGAACCAGCCTTTTAGCATCCAGACAGTAAAGCCAGTAAGCTTCCAGGCTTACCAGAGAGAAAGAGTGGGCACTAACTGCATTGATGTAACCTTCGGACAACCCACAGCCACTGAGACAGAGTCACCCGAGGGCATCGCATACATCTGTTTGCATTGGAGGCTATGAGAGTGGGCAGCAGCGCAGCTCATTAAGAGCCCTCGTGCTAGATAACAAATCCCATTTTCTTTTCATTCCAACACTCTTTCTTTGCTCTGAGTATTTATATATCGGTAATGGTGGCCGGATTGACCTTCAAGCTTGAATGGCTTTGCTGAAGAAGGTGGGAGTAATCTTTGTCGGTATGGTATGTGTGTGTGTGTGATGGCAATTTCCAGAGAGACTGGTACCTGCCGACTTATAGGTCAAGCAAGATCTTTGTTTTAAAGTATGAAAAGACACCTGTAGGCTAGAGAAATGTCCACAGCTTGAAAATACGCAGCACCACAAAAACAAGAGTTCCACTGAAGGCGGATATAAAAGAAGGGATCATCTTTGCACATGTTTCACTTATCCTTTCAGACGTTTGTTCTAATTCACATGTAAGTGCCTTGCACCGTATATTACACAGGTGTGACTCCAGGAGATTCCAGTTCAACAGAAGTGTATGCGTTTTATTCAAGTGGCATTTTTGTGTGTGATATGTGGATTAAAATTGTATTTATTTACAGAGGTAGACCTACAGTATATCATGCCACAGTTCATATTTCTTTAGTGCCACCTGCATGTGAAGACACTACATGAAGTGGTGTTCCGAGTCTAGCTGCAGACCAGAATACTGCATGCAATGCTTTTAATGCATACCCCTAACCCCACTGGTAATATCACTAGTGGCCCGTTTCCACTGAGTGGTACGGTTTAGGTCACCTTTGTCAGGCTTGCATTTGCACTGCTAAAAGGGTACCAATGATACTTGTGAATAAATGTTCATTACAGGAAGGGGGATAGGGCCTTGTATAAGCAGGCCAAATACACACTGGAAAAGGAGATCAGAGTCGCAAAAAGGAACTATTCTGAGAAACTAAGGAGTCAGTTCTCTTCCAGCGACTCAGCATCTGTGTGGAAAAGTCTGAAAAACATCACAAACTACACCATCCTCCAGCACTGTAAACAATGAACGACTTGCAAACGACCTGAATGAGTTTTACTGCCGGTTTGAGAAAACCCCCCACACCCACTCTGAACTGCTCTTCACGCCACCATTAACACCTCCACCACCCCCTGCCTCCTCCATACCTGCATTACAGTTTAACAAAGACGAGGTGCGCCAGGTCTTCCGGAAACAGAAGAGGAAAAAAGCACCAGGCCCAGATTTTATAACACCAGCCTGTTTAAAATCCTGTGCTGACCAACTGGCCCCCATCTTCACCCTGATCTTCAACAGATCACTGGAGCTGTGTAAAGTGCCCTCCTGCCTCAAACGCTCTACCATCATCCCCATCCCAAAGAAACCCAAACTTACAGGACTAAATGACTACAGACCGGTGGCACTAACATCTGTGGTCATGAAGTCCTTTGAAAAACTGATGCTGGCCCACCTGAAGGACATCACTGAACCCTCACTGGACTCTCTTCAGTTTGCCTACAGAGCAAACAGGTCTGTGGATGATGCAGTAAATATGGGACTGCATTATGCTCTGCAACACCTAGACAGACCAGGGACCTATGTGAGGATCTTGTTTGTTGACTTCAGCTCGGCGTTTAACACTATCATCCCAAAACTTCTCCTGCCCAAATTAACTCAGCTCTCTGTGCCCACCTCTGTCTGTCAGTGGATCAACAGCTTCCTAACGGACAGGCAGCAGCTGGTGAAGCTGGGAAAATCAGCACTGGCGCCCCCAGGGGTGTGTTCTCTCACCACTGCTCTTCTCCCTGTACACGAATGACTGCACATCAAAAGACTCCTCTGTGAAGCTCTTGAAGTTTGCAGACGACACCACACATTAAGGAGTTGGCTGTCTAGTGTAGCCCCAACAACCTGGAGCTCAACACGCTCAAAACAGTGGAGATGATAGTGGACTTCAGGAGAAACCCCCCCTGCTCTCCCCCCACTGAGCATCATGGACAACATTGTGACAGCAGTGGAGTCATTCAGGTTCCTGGGCACCACCATCTCTCAGGACCTGAAGTGGGACACTCACATTGACTCCATTGTCAAAAAAGCTCAACAGAGGCTGTACTTTCTTCGTCAGCTGAGGAAGTTTAACCTCCCAAAGGAGCTGCTGAAACAGTTCTACACCTCCATCATTGAATCAGTCATCTGCACATCAATAACTGTCTGGTTTAGCTCAGCTACTAAATACGACCTCCAAAGACTACGTCGAATAGTTCGGACTGCTGAGCGAATCACTGGTACAACCCTTCCTACTCCCCAAGAACTGTACTTATCCAGAGCGAGCAGAAGGGCTGCCAAAATCACTCTGGACCCCTCACACCCAGCACACTGCCTCTTTGAACTTTTACCTTCTGGTCGACGCTACAGAGCACTGTGCACCAGAACAGCCCGACACAGAAACAGTTTCTTCCCTCAGGCAATCCATCTCATGAACACTTGATGATAATAATTGCGAAACCAACATCACTACTTGCTATACACTTTTATACACATATACACTTATTTAACAACACACTTTACATGCCAATTTGCACATAACAGCTGCACATATAACGCTGTATATAGTAATAAACATGTACATACACTTGTCAATCTGTATATTTGCATTCACTACTTACTTCTATTTTTAAAAATATATTTATTATCTGTTTTTTGGCCTGTCTCTGTAATGCTGTTGCACTGTAGAAGCTCTGTCACGAAAACAAATTCCTCGTATGTGTGAACATACCTGGCAATAAAGCTCTTTCTGATTCTGATTCTGATTCTGATTACCAACCTTTCTATGAACATGATTTGATTACAACTGCAGATCAATGAAGTGCAAAATAGCCTACTGTAATGTCAGCAATTATATAAAATAAATAAATAAATGCAACATATATGAACACATACAGACCCTTACAGTCTCCGATATGTTACCAATTACAGAAAAAGTACACACAGCATACATTTAGTCCTTATTGGCTTCAATATTATTATATTTGGCCTCTGTTAAAAAGTAATTCTGTCATTCCCAGTTCATAATAGTCCAAAAGGCGATGATAATAGCTAAACATGGCAGTTTGTTCATGTTTTAGGTTGCTGAAAGAATCATTTGCTCTTTTGTTTTTTTCCGGCTTCAGCTTTTTTTTGCGCTTCTCTTTAGTGTTGGTCTGTTTCTGAAAGCACTGGATGTCAGAAGCACTTCAATAATCACGTGCACGTTATTATCATAACTCGAGAAGTTTGTCATTTCAAATATAGATGCGCATTGACGGCACGCGAGTTCTCTGGAGAAAGTGAAACTGCTCATGCTTTTTTAGATGGTCTCGTGAAACAACAGTACACGGCAGATTTTGTTGTTCTTGACCTTGTGGCTGTTTATCAAGACGACGACAGAGTTTGTTTGAGCTCAGGTTGACCATGGCTCGTTATTATATATATAGTATTACGATGTAATGTCTTGGCAGTGTATTTAAAAATGGTGCTTTCTTTGTTTTCAGTCTCCTGGCTTGTGTATTATGTGTACACGCTAATGACGCTTCTCTGTAAACCAATAGTGTTCAACTGCGCGTCTAGCTCTGCCCTTTGGAAAGGGTACCCATAAAGTGGTACGGTACAGTTCATTTTTTGGAACCTTTTGAAAGTGGAATTGGCCATATAGGTCTATTGAGAGCATGAGTGTCTCAGTTTGCATGTGGAAGTCTGCAACCAGATACTATTGGGTGCTGCACAATTCTAAATGAATATTACATGAAGTAAAGATTACGCCTGTGTTCAGGTAGTAGTGAACGCTGTGTAGGAACTATAGCTATTTATTCATCTATGAAAGCACAGTGTTTTGTTTTTGGGAGAGTAGATTACGCACAAATTAATGTAAACTCTTTACAGTTTGATAACATCTCAGTAGAACAAAAAGAGATATGTAATGACAGTAATCGTTGAGCCCACCTTGCATGCATGTGATGATGTTTTACTGGAACACGAGTGAAGTACAAAGCCAAAATGCAGTGTATCTGACGCTTTAGTCGACAAAACCTGGTTAAATTTGCATATAGTGCAGGATTAAAAAATCAGAATCACATTGGTTGGTTGGTTTTGAATGGATGGTTTGTTGGATGGATGGATGGTTGTTATTGGATGGTTGGATGGTTTTGGATGGATGGATGATTGGTTTTGGGTGGATGGTTGGTTTTGGATGGATGGTTGGTTTTGGATAAATGGTTGGTTTTGGATGAACGGATAGATGGATGGATGATTGGTTTTGGATAAATGGATGATTTTGGATGAATGCATGGATAAATGGTTGGTTTTGGATGGATGGATGAATGGATGGATGGATGGTTTTGGATTGATGGTTGGTTTTGGATAAATGGTTGGTTTTGGATGAACGGATAGATGGATGGATGGATGGTTTTGGATTGATGGTTGGTTTTGGATGAATGTATGGATAAATGGTTGGTTTTGGGTGGATGGTTGGTTTTGAATGGATGTACAATGTTGGATGAATGGATGCGTGGATGGTTTTGAATGGATTGTTGGGTTTGAATGGATGGTTGGTTTTGAATGGATGGTTGTTTTCGGGTGGATGGATGATTGGTTTTGAATAGATGCATGTTTTTGGATGAATAGGCGGTTTTGGATGGATAGATGATTTTGGATGAATGCCTTTGGATGAATGCCTGGTTGGTTTTGATTGGTTTTGGATGGATGGATGGTTTTGGATGGATGGATGGTTTTGAATTGATGGTTGGTTTTGGATGGATGATGGATAAATGGTTGGTTTTGGATGGGTGGATGGTTTTGGATAGATGGATGATTTTGGATGGAAGCATGGATAAACGGTTGGTTTTGGATGAGTGGATGGTTTTGGATGGATGGCTGGCTTTGAATGGATGGTTGGTTTTGAATAAATGGTTTGGGATGAGAGCATAGATAAATAGCTGGTTTTGGACGGATGGATGGTTTTGGATGGATGGATGGTTTTGGGTGGATGGTTGGTTTTGGATGGATGGATAATGGATGAATGGATGTGTCTTGTCATGAGACAGGGTGTTGACCTGGTTCGGGTCGTCTCTGTACACCCATGTCAGTTGTATCGACAGCCTCTGTTCATCCCGTACATCAGGCCGCTTAACAGCAATTAGTAACACATTAATGGAATCTCCCCTGCTGCCCCAGTAAACTGACAGCTGTGGTCATTGATCCTGTGCTCCAGATCCAATAAAACACAAGCTCTAGCCTCTCTCTAAAGATGGACGTGAATGATAGAGGATCAAAAAATTTTTGAATGGGATTTGTTTGATGATATAATTTGGAGATGCTGACGCTGATAGCATTAAAGTCCATCACTTTATTGTATGACCACAATCAACTTTTTTTTTTTTTGATGCCTACTTACAGTATGGTGTCAATATAAACCACATACTTTTGTTTCCAGGACTTGGACAAAAAAAGAATTAAGGCAGTTCTGAAGGCAAAATACAGTTCAATTTGGTACTATTTGCAGAGTGCAGAATATATAGCTAGTTTCTGAGTAATACTGCATTTAATCGCCAGAAAGATCTACAGTACATTTGCACTAACTGCCCAGCACTCTGACCTTGTCCGATCACTCAGCCATTTAATTTCCACACATCCTCAGGTCCCGTTTCAGGGACTGCCAGTAAAATATTATGAGTGTTTTTGATCATGTAATGAAAAAGCGGGATGGTTTATGTCCAGCCTGAAGCCTGGTTTCTGTCTGCCCCACAGAAACTGTCAACATTTCATCTCTGGCACTGCTCACAATTGTCCACAAGTCAAATGACAGCTGCTTTTTTACAAGACACAGAGATGAGAATAAAAATATGCTTCATCATTCTTGGTTTGGACAAGTACTGCATCAATGCTCTCTCAGGTTTTGTTTTGCTGTTGTATTAAAAAGTGAGACCCAAAAATGCTCCGGAAACAGCAATCTAATATTATTTGTATACAAAAACAACCCAAAAATCAACATATATATATACACAAATATATACATAGCGGAAAGATATTAATACGACATGTAAGTGCCCAGCAAACAATTTTGTGTTTAATAG
The DNA here is from genome assembly GCF_903798145.1 of Danio aesculapii. Taxonomy (NCBI): domain Eukaryota; kingdom Metazoa; phylum Chordata; class Actinopteri; order Cypriniformes; family Danionidae; genus Danio; species Danio aesculapii. The sequence continues at coordinate 31,704,500 of NC_079449.1, read as the reverse complement.
ACGTCTAATAGACATCTAAATGTAGACAGCTTGGCTAAAACAAGGCTAAACTTGGGCTGTTAGTGAAAATCAAATTGACGTCTAAGAATAGCCCAAAACTAGACTAGTCGTCAAATAGACAGATTAGACAGACTTTATATGTGTAGTCATTCATATCTGGTTATTTGATGACTAGTCTAGTTTTGGTCTCTTAGACGTCTATTAGATTTTCACTGACAGCCTAAATTTAGCCTTGTTTTAGCCAAGACGACTATGTTTAGACATCTATTAGACATCTATTAGACATCTATTAAAAATAAAAAATGCTTGCTGGGTGAATACCAGCACTTTAAATAAGTATTTAATTATTTTTAGATGTTTTAAAGAGATTTAGCGTTTAGAAACTCAAGTGAGGAAATATACTGTACACTTCGATGCTTTCTTGACCTAAAGAAATCTAAAAATGTTTTCATCTCCTTCAACAGAAGCAGAAGTGCAACAATTAAAATGCTGCATGTGTAGAGGATTATATTGCAGTGACATGGCATGTTATGAAATCATTCTGTTTTCATTCATTTACTTAACATGGCATCCAGAATAACAAATGAAACACTCACAAGGACGCGTTTTGAAGTTACTGCCAAGAAATAAACTATTAATTAATACTGATTTGCTGTCAGGGTATTGGTTTTCATGTAAGCTGAGACAACAGGATATTTCAATGAGCTCAGTTGAATGAGTTATCAGTGTAATCGTGTGCATGCAAATAGGTTCATTTACCTCATGTTGTTCTAAATGTGTGTGAATATCTTACTCCTGCTGAATGCAAAAGAAGATATTTTGAAGAATGAGGGCAACCAATTAGTTGTTGGTGTCTACTGACTACATTGAGATCAGTTGGGACCAAAAACTGCAACAAGGTAACGTACATTAAAACTATAAAAGTCACATCAAAATAACTTTGTTTGTGCAGAAGAAACACATTCATACTAGTTTTAATATCACTTGAGGGTAAATAAATGATAATGTTGAGATGAACTCTCCCTTAAAATTCTTCCTTTTGTTTAGCATTTCCCAAAAACCAGTATTCTGAGAATATGAGAACGAACTGATGACTCTGCAAGATAGTTATCCATGAGGCGCTGTACGTGCATAATGTACCCAGGTATAGCAGAGGGACACTTTAATCTAATAGAACAAGTCCTAAAAGTAGCCATAGATACAAAAGACTTACGATCTGCCATGCACTTCAATTCAACCTTATTACTAGCATTGGCTGAAAACAAAAATTGGCTGATCTTTCTTGTTGTTGAAACAACTGCTTGCCAAACAGTATTGATCTCTCAATGTTAGAAGGGTGATGGCTTTGGTTATTACGTTTTTTATGATACACATAGTATTGACATACCAAAGCTAACAACTTTCATGAGTTCAAAAGGACACTGCATGTGTGAATTAACATGGGGCACCCACAATGTTGTCAATATTGTCACAAGTGAAAAATTGTGAATCCATTGGATATACACTGTCCACCCTAAAACAACCATTAGTCAAGACCAATCCCAGAATCCCTGCGTTGGTAGCTATGTTTCCATTCGAAGATATGAATTAAAATTTTGCACAGAAATGGAATATCGCATAAAACTGTTTCCATCTAATAAAGGGTGTTAAAGGGTGCTTTCACACATGTAGATCGATTGTTTTGTTCTGAAACAGGGATTTAAATTGTTACAATGTTGTGGTGTGATACGCCTTTAAACAGTAAAGTTTCTAAACGGACCACAATTGTTAAAACAATTCATGTGCGAGTAAACTCTCCTTACATTTTTTAGTTTGGTTTATTTTTTTTGATTGTGCTCAGCTGTTATACGCCTTCATTTTAATTTATGACAAACTTTTGAATGGTGACACCCACAGACATCATCACCAAATTAAAATCTGAGATAAGACTTTCTCATACATAGCCTCATTTCAATTGTCAAGAGTTCTAAAATAAATATAGATTCTTAATCAACAGTCACATAGGCATTATTTTTTATTAGTTCAGGTAGACTGCATGCTTTTACTTTCATATTCCACCTGAAACGCACATTTACCGGAAGGAATGACATTCCTTACGCGTCAGGTTTGCCTATTACATAACTATAATACACTGTGATATAGCCTGGCTCGTTAGTTTGTTGAACCTCATTGCTTTCTCACTACAACCGATCCGCTTTGAAGTTTGTTTCAACCGAACCCAATTGTTTTGGTGCAGATCTGAGGTTTGCCTATTACTTAACCATAATACACTGTGATATAGCCTGGTATGTTAGTTTGTTGGATCGTATTGCTTTCTCACTACATCCACTCCGCTCCAGAGTTTGTTTTAACCGAGCCCAATTTTTTTGCCGCAGATTTGAGTGTGATTGCCTTGTTCACATATGCCCAAACAAACCAGACATAACGGGGCAAACATGCTAGGTTTGCCTATTAAATAAGCATTATACACTGTGCCTGGTACGTTAGTTTGTTGAACCGTATGGATTTCTCACTACAACCGATCCGCTTCCAATTTTGTTTCAAACGAATTCAATTGTTTTGGTGCAGATCTGAGTGCGATTGCCATGTTCACATATGCCCAAACAAACTGAAATAACAGGGCAAACGTACCAAGTTTGCCTATTACTTAATTATAATACACTGTGATATAGCCTGGTATGTTAGTTTGTTGGATCATATTGCATTCTCACTAGAACTGATCCTCTCCAGAGTGTGTTTCAAGCAAGCCCAATTGTTTTGGCGCAGATCCGAGCGCGATTGCCGTTCTCATATATGCCCAAACTAACCGAGATAATGCAGCAAACGCATCAGGTTTGCCTATTACACAACTATAATACACTGTGATATAGCCTGGTTTGTTAATTTGTTGGATTGTATTGTTTTCTCACTACAACTGATACGCTCCAGAGTTTGTTTCAACTGAGTCTAATCACTTTGGTGCAGATCCGAGCCTGATTGTGGCATTCACATGTGCCCAAACAAACCGAGATAACAAGGTTTGCCTATTACTTAATCATAATACACTGTGATATAGCCTGGTTCGTTGTACTGCTTTCTCACTTCAATTGATCCGCTCCAGAGTTTGTTTCAGCCAAGTCCAATTGTTTTGGTGCAGGTCTGAGTGTGATTGCCATGTTCACATATGCCCAAACAAACCGAGATAATGGGGCAAACGCAGCAGGTTCGAAACAAACATTCTAGGTGTGAAAGCACCCGAAGAGAACAAAATCCTCAGTTCCTGATAAACTGGAGCCAAATATAAAAAACAAACATGGCTGCTGTAGGAGAAGACACTGTGGGCCTTTTTCCTATATAATAAATTACTTGTACCTCAGAAGAAAATGACAAATGCAATGAATGCACGATGGCTTTTGGAGGCGAGATGTTCTTTGGGAATGCAGACACTCAAGACAGTTCTGGTCTGGAGATAATAATATACTAAACCACTTTGATGACAGACTTTGGCTGAGGGATTTCAGATGTTTTACAATGTGGTCAGTCTTTTTAATTGCGCATGCTGGAATTTATTCAGTAAATGTGTTTCCATTCTAGTTCATGTGCATTTTTTCTTATCAGGTAAAAAGTCTGCCCTACTCAGTACATCTTCCCATTTCCAATTTTTATGCAATATTTTAAAATGGGCATAAAAATAGGTGGATGGAAACATATCTAGTCAGAATTATCTTCTATGGACAAATGGTTTGTGTCAGTGGAGACAAAATGTCAGTCTCCAGATATATTAATCAAGATTTTTGGGATGTCCTTTTATCGCTCTTCTTGGCCAGCGGTCCTTTATGCTGTCAGATATTCAACGCAAGTCTTCTGCCGCTGCCCATGAGTCTGTGCAGACCAGAATGCCAATGATGGTGACCTTTGTGTGGAATTATTGTCTGAAATAGTGAGCAATGCTGAAGGTTTCTACAGCAGCATTCAGAGCAGTGCCTCCCACAAAGAACGAAGTAATTGTATCATCATCTTCTCGTATGGTTTCATTATGGCTGCTGTCAGTGATAATATAATGAAGAAGAAAAGCTTTATGTCACAAAAGCAATGCAAGCCACTTATAAGGCATATCAAGGCTTTGAATTGCTGTTTCATTGTCCTGTTAAGCTATTCACATGGTTATGAGGTGTGGAAGAACTTTAGAAATGGTAATCAGTATTAACTACTACATTAAGCAATGCTTTTTTTTTTGTCTAGGAAGTTTCAAAAACAACCAAATCAACAAAAACATGTGGAAGTATGTGTAATTATGTATTTCAAAGGCTACTGGATACTGACCTAAATACTAAATTAATATTTAATATTTTTCAAAACAGTTTTTTTAGATTGTATTATTTTCTGCGCCTCTGAAATAATAGTTATTATGAAAAGTTATTATGAAAAGTATTATGAAAATATTACATGTGAATTGAACTGAAAATGTATTTTGTTTCATTTTGTAGCAAGAAAACGCCAAGTAAAATTTTCCCAGATAATTCTTAACCAATTTATTTTTGACTTGACCACAATGACAAAAAAAATCACTGAATTAGAGGGAAAAAATTACTTTCTTTATATAGATTAAATATATTTCAAATCATAGATCTTCATCAGCATTAGATGTAATTAGTTACAAAATAACGACTTATTGTAATATAATTCCTCACTAAAAAAGTAATATAAGCGATTACTTTTTGTTTTTACTTATAACACTTATACTTGCCTTAAATTCTGTACATATAATCAACAGTTCAGTATAAATCAGTTCAAAGAAGCAGAGTAGCTGTATTTGTTTTATATACAAATATATTTCTCAAATAAAGAAGTTTACGGTTATGAGGTCATAATGTCAATATATGGTATGTATGAAAATATGATGTCAGTACTTTAAAACGTTCAGTGTTTTGATATGATCATTAACTTTTTTAAGTACTTTTTTTCATGAAGCTAAAGCTGCTTAGCTCAAACTAAAAATTAAAAGATAATTTATATTAGTTATAATGTACATTGATGTTTAGAAGGATTTGAAATAACCCAGCAGACACAGGACGTCAACATGATTAACGTTGTACTCCAATGTTGTGTGATGTTGTATTTTGTTTCTAAATGAAAATCGGGTAGATGTCAGAACTCAACAAGAATGTCCAATGTCGGACAGACGTTCCATTTTGGGTAGTTTCAATCTAACGCAATCTAGAAACCACAAAATATCAACATCTAATGATGTTACAGCTTGACTTTAACACCATGACGTCTTTCAGATGTTGGATTTTGGTTGTCAGTATTTGGTGTCATTATGACGTTGGTTTAAGATGTTGGTTCCATGTTGGATTTTGGTCATTTTCCAACACAACCTAAAATCAACAAAATAACAATGTCATTTCACGTTGTTATTGGATGTCAAAATAACATTGTCCTTAGATGTTGACAACCTAAATCTAACCCTATATTATGTCTTATAATGTTGTGTGTCTGCTGGAAATATATTTAATAAAGTAATAAAAGTTAAGAGTAATTATTGAGTAATTCAATTTCTTTTCCAACAAATTTATTTGAAAATGTAAGTTAACTATGACTTGCATGAATTATAACCTTTGACATTAATTATACAGAAATGTACACTGTCCCTGCACTGATGGTAAAAAATTCCACCTAAATGTATTAAACGATTAACCAATAAATAATAGATACAAGCTTTGAAATACATATGAAATTTGCTGCATTTAAAAAAATGCACAAATAAATGATACAATTATACTTAAGTACACAGTCGTGTTCACATTTTTACTGGGTCTTTAAATGGCTTTAGTAAGTACGAAAACAAACAGAGACGTTTTGTGTGTGGGTCAGACACAAACAAATACAGTACGCAAACCAAAACAGCATGTAACTGTCAACTCTCTTGTTTTCCAACTGACTCTTTTGCTGGAGAATAACACACAGATCCAGGTCTCAGTGCATCTCTCCAGCAGCAGAGAAGCATTTGTCAGAGCGCCTGCTTCGTCCCATTTCCATATCTGAAATTAAAATGGGCTCCTTTGACACACTGCTTTAATATGCACACACTGCTACACGCTGCCCACCACAATGCAGAGCAAATACATCACAGTAATACAACACAAAATTTATAACACGGTCGCCGGCTGTCCTCCTCTCGTGTACTGAACAGCATCGACAGCATTTTAGAAAGATGCGATGAACAAAGGGAAGGATCTTAAAGGGCCTTATAGGTTATTTCTTCTGTGCTCTTTGTGGTTCTGTCATAACATTCATTCATCAGTTACACAATATTGATTGTATATTCATGACAATATTCATGCACTACTGTCTAAATTCTTTCATCTTGTACTCGCCCTCGTGTTATTCCAAAACTGAAAACAGTGCCAGAAAGGCAATTTTAATTGATCAAATATGCAGTAAAACATTAATATTGTTAAACAGTATTATAGCTCAAAACATTTCAGTAATGAAAAAAAAAATTAAATTGAATTCAATTTTAAAGTGTGCCGTAATTTCATAGGAAAATGCTGCCATCTACTGAACAACGATTTCATTTAACTGAGTAAACTAAATAAATTCAATTAGATGGTCTAACTTATGTTTTCTTTGTGTATGTGATTGCATCATCAAGTCTTTTAACTAATTCTTTTTAGTTGATCATTTGAGTACCAAAACACACAGTACACTGCATGGAGGTTAAAACCACTGTTACATTATGATAATGAAATCATGACTGATAGGAAACGAAACACAGTCTATTATAATGAATGGCTGTGCAACCGGAAACAACAATTCCCTATTCTGGTCTCGATCAGAAATCCGTCGTGCTGCTGAATGTCATTCTGTTTTCACAGAAAAAACACCTCAGTTCTCTGACACATATTCCCAGCATTCAACATGCTCAGACTTTGTCGAGCTTGCAGAGAAAATGGAAATGTTCAAATGGGAACATTCTGCAACTTAAGAAGATAATCATATCTAATAATAGCCAATTAAAATTGTGGTTTATTTCCGCCATGTACTCTGTCCTGCTGGGAAAGGCAGTGTGTAGGTCTGATGTGTGTTTATGTGTGTGTGTGCATGGCTGTCTGTGCAGTCATTTTCTTTGTGTGCGTATATGTGTGTGCAGTAATTCTCTCTCTCTCTCTTTCTCGGTGTATGTGTGTGAGTGAGTGGCATCTGCAGGTAGAAGAGGTTTTCTGATTACAGAAGAAAAATCTCAGCTCACTCTCAACACTCCATTTCAGAATGAGAAAGAAAATAGTGAAGCGGTGACGTGGATGAATTCGAAATAAAAACAATGAGGGGAGAACAACAAATGCAAAAACAAAGAAAGAGAGACTAGGAGATCTGGAAGCGCGGAGAGCCTCTATTGATGTTGAGTTCTTGGGATATTTAACATTCTATTTAGCGTCAGACTGTAAGATTAATCAGACATTTCTGAGCCAAATGAAGGCATCAGGGAAACAAATCTACCAGGTGCCATTAGCAGCAGTGAAATATCAATCTACTAATCCAAGAGAATCCAATCTTGGCAAAGAAAAAGAAGTCACTATCAGTCATTATTTACACACCTTCATCTCTTTCCAAACCCATTAGACTTTCTGTCTTCTGTGAAGAGCAAAATATATATATTTTTGCAGGTTTTTGCAGGTGCTGTTCTTTTTTCCATTTTAAAAATGAATATGAATTGGGGCTACCACATTCAAAAGTCTACTAAAAGTAAGTAGTAAGCTACCACTATATAATGCATATGTGATAAATGATGTAATAATAACCGGTTCTGATTATTACTGAACTGATACCGAATTGTTTGCATCTGCATCGTCGTTCATCGAAGAAATTCAACACGTCACCATTTTTCTCAGACAACATATTTCTAAAGGTGCCGTTGACTTGAAATTTTGTTGGTGACAAATAAAAAGAAATCCGTATATGCAAAGAAAACAAATCAAATTAGTTATGTGTAATAAAATGAAATGACGCAGGGAAAAAGTATTGAACACATAAAGAAAGGGAGGTGTAGAAAGGCAGTGAAAGCCCAGACAGCAGCTAAAATCTCTCAGTAGTTCTTTAACAACCCTCTGCCCTTCATCATTGTAAATTAATATTAGCTGCTTCAGTCCAACATCTACATTATCAGGATGATGAAGATGAAACTAGGATGGACATTTCAGCAAGACAATGATCCAAAACACAGACAAGGAAACTCTTAAATAGTTTCAGAGAAAGAAAATCAAGCTGTAGAATGGCCCAGCCAATCACCTGATTAGATTCCAATAAAAAATACTAATGAAAGATCAGATTTGATGGACGAGACCCACAGAACCATCAAGATTTTTACACTGTTGAAGTCTGTGAAAAACTCACACAATATACAATACCAACCCAGACAATATCAGACAATATATCACTTTAAACTATTACAAATGTTAACTGTTCGTAGACAAACTTTATGGTGGCTTAAGAAAGTCTAGTCTGAAAGTTTGAAGTAGTTTTTAAGTTTAAATAATTGAAGTAGTTTAAGAAGTTTGAAACAGTTACAGTATAACTACATATATTAGCATGTTTCTAGTATGGATTGGCATGTTTCTTGCTAGGCTGCTGATAGGGGGTTCTGAGTGGTTGCTAAGGTGTTATTAAGTGGTTGCTAGGGTGGTCTGAATGATTGCTAGGCTGTTCAGAGTGGTTGTTAAGGCGCTGCTAGGTG